>NC_056727.1:1222473413-1222673413 GCF_019279795.1 Protopterus annectens
AAAACCTCTGATGGCCCTTGGAATGGAAATCAATAAGACATCTCTTCAAAACGCAATGACTTTCCTGTTTAAAAAAAATACTGGGCCAATACACAGGTTCAACTAAAGCTAATGCCAGTCTTACTTCAACCCAACCAGTTCTGAAAGACAGAATGGCAGGGGATATGCTAGAAGAGGCAATACAGAGAATACCAAAACCATGACAGGAATCATCCTATGAGCAGACATAACTCTGTCCACAAAGACGAGCTTAGGAAATAAATGAAGGATTCACAGGGAGAGGTAAGACAGATTAAATAACATGTGGAAGAGCTAAAAATGCTGTTTCAATGTTTACAAAGCAGTCACCATCACTTCTACTAGGCCAGTGCCTCCTTCCAGTCCCTACCGTGCTGAGAATAGTATTCCCAGTAGCCAGTGCTGGGTCCCTGTCTCCTCTAAGGGTATGACATTAAAACAATTCTACAATAGTTAAAGAAGTTAGAGGCATGCATGTTAAGGACAACAGAAACACATTCCCCAGAGGAGGATCGTCTCTAAAGGTTTCTAAAACTTTTATTGCAAATAGAGTAATATATCACATTGTGGCTTCCCTGTTGCAAGAAATAGAAAAAAAATATCTCTGAACAGCTTAATCCCTAATGGGAGTACAAATAGGTTCTACTATGAAATGAATGTGAAAAAACAAATTAAATCATGAGGCCATGATACACTCCAGAGTCAAAGTGACATTAAAATCTTGGAACTTCCTTGATAAGCCTGTCAGAGCTATAATCAATTCAAAGGTACTAAAGATTATCTTTGATGGCCAATGGTTTATAAGGCATGAAGAAAGGGAATAAGTATACTCAGGTATGGTATAGTTAAAATTAAGGTTTGGGAAACTGGCAGTGAACCATCCTGTACATGTACCAGTAAGTCAAGAGATGGTTTATTGATTTACAATGATCTGCTTAAATTACATACATATATACATAAATTCATACAAATGTTTCAGGCATGGGCAATAATGCCCTTCTAGACTGCCAAAATACCAAAACAGTTATTCCCATATTGAGTATCCAGGTTGCTCTTAAAAGATCTAAACTGTGCATGCTTTAATGTAATTTGGGTGTCCAGTCCATATCTCAGGGAACCACTTAGTATACCTCTCATTCTTACATAGGAATCCATCTTCTACAGAGGTTGGCTGATGATTCTCTGCTACTTTTTGATAGCCCTAAACATTCCCAGTGGTGGTTATCGCTAAATGCCCTATACACATGAATAATTTATCGTTAAATGTCTGTATGAGACACTGTGCAAGTTCAGATATTTTAGTCTTTCAGAATAACTTAAATTTTCACTTCCATGGATCCCCTTAGTATATTTCCATTTGCACTCTTTCCAATTTATTCATGCTTGTTTTCTTATAATGTTTCCATATTGTTCCATACTCAAATTTGTGCCTAATGTAAGTAACAAAGAATTATTTCATAATTTCTGATTTCCTGATTTTATAGATTTTATAGATCTTTTTAGATGACCTATAGTTCTATAACTATGATTAACAAATTGATTGATATGATGAGAAAACTCAAAGCTGGATCTACTCATATACACAGGTCCTTAAATGAATATATTGTTTCAATCACTGTGTGCTGTATTAAATATTCACCTTTCAGTCTATGTCTCCAAATCTTATATGCTTAGTTTTTGATGTATTTATCAGCATATTATTCTTCTGTGCCCAAATGGCCCATTTACTCAAGTTATTTTGCAGACATACCATGTTTGTAACATATGTAATTGGTTTACCCAGTTTCAAATCATCTGCATACAGACTTTAGAACACCTCAGATGAAAAAGACAGATCTGAAAGATACGAATTAAACATGTATAAGTCTAAAACAGAGCCCTGCGGAACACCCAGACTGTAATCTTATTTGGGTTCATTAAATTTGTGGTGTTTTCTGGTCATAGTTGAATAAGACCCTTCACAGTGAAAAAACATTTAAAACTCCTAATCAGGCAGAGCCATACCACATGGAAAAAATGATTCTGTGATTAAATTTTGTGTTCTTATACACTATATAAGACCCGCGGTAGTGGTGCTGCAGTAGCGTTGTCGCCTCACAGCAAGACGTTGTTGCGTTCGATTCTCAGCTAGAGCGTCTTTTGTGTGGAGGCATACGTGAATGGGTGTGCCTTCATTGAAGGTTGTGCATCAGAGCTAGTAACTCGGCATGTAAAAATCCACTACCAAACATTAGCGGACTGGAGTTCCACTGTGGTGACCCCTAACCAGGATAAGCCGAAAGAAACAACATACGCTATATACATCTGTGTTAGGGAACTCTGAAAATCTGGCCCCAAGGACAAACAAAGGACATGAGCTGTGTTTGCCAAAACAGGATGCAATGTAATCTGAATTAAATTAAATAGGCTTCAATTAATAAGGCTTGACAGCCTTTACCAATTAAATGAACCCTGTTACATCAGAAAGCCATACACACCATGATATAATAGTACCATACACTAAGCAAGATATCACACAGACTCCGAAGAAAAGGTTACAGAAGGAAAGGAGAAAGGCAATTGCCATAACAATAGTAAATTCTGTTACAGCGAATTCATCCCATTGATATAAAGGACATATACTAATTTGGGTTTAAGATAATAAACCAGAAAAGCCTAAAGAATTGCGCACAAGATATTTTGAAAATGCTTCTGATATATTTGATAACAGCATGAAACGTAGAAAGAACTTGTCCTTCCCAGATTTTCAAAATTAGTTTGACCAGAATATTTATGCATGCAGACAGAAAAAGAGAAAAAAGTAGTGGTGAATTGTTTAGTTGATTTAAAGATCTATTTACAAGATGTGCACATGAATGTACGACAACTTATCTTCATGCTACTAATGCCCATTGTATGTATACCATTACAAAAAGCCCATGACATTACATAGGTTCAAAGGTAAGTACTGGGCTAGCTGACCTTGTGGGCCAATTTAAACCTAGCCAAGTTCCCTTTTGGTGCTTGCATTAACTTATCCTGCTGGGTGCTAGATTAGCCTTACCAATTCCATGGTTGATAATTATATAATACCCCTTGTGAAATTAACTGAGATCATAACATAGATAATTTGAGAGAGACCATGCATGGGATAATGCATTTAGTAGCTGCCTATGTCCATTAGTAGTACAAGGGCAGTCCTGAGGTAAATTTTCTATTACCCAACCACAGATACAAGTTGCTCTTGAATATTGACAGGGATGAACTTTGTTTTATATGGATGGGGAGTCTGTTTCAGAGCAGTAGTATGAGATATTCCTGCCACTCCAAACATAGACCACTATTATGAAATACAATGTCTGAAGGCACTTTTCCATGGCATATGTTGATAGATACTCTTTTAACCAGGATAGAGACATGCACTGTGACTCTGGAGAAATTTGGCATAAAAATAAACCATTTTTTCCATGTGGTATATGACTGGGCTAAAAACAAATAATGTGCTGAACTAGCAGCTGACTATGTAGCGTACAAACAAAATTCTGACATAATTTACAAGGTAATATAATCTCTACAGATCTTGGTTATGCCTGATGCAACATCCTGACACATTTCCCATGGAGCAAGGCGATTGGCATGTTCATCCTCAAGTGTAAAAATGTTATGCATGCCAAGTTGATGTTGGCATCTACTGCATGGTCATAGTTTAAATGTTTCCTGGGAGAAAGTCAAATGTCACTCAACCTCTTAGAACAAGAATTCTGGACAGAACCAAAAATAATGCGGCACAACAGCCCCCAAAAATATTGCACTTATAAACATATAAAGTTGCTAGGAAAACAGGTTTTGCATTAGCATGCATTTTTGTGAAGGGTATGAAGTCTGAAACTTTCCATCCAGGGATATAGCTAGCGTGGGGCAAAGATGGCAGCCACCATGGAATCAGTGTTAGAAGGCACAATCGGCAGATACTAATCAGTCTTCAGTGCACATCAGCATTTAGAACTAAATGCCGGTTTCACATTTGCAATCAGAACTGAAGTGCTGTAGTGCTCTGTGTGACATAAACTGTATCAAACTGCTTGCTATAGTTTAAAAGGAGAAAAGAAAGAGATTTTTTTTGTCCTATTTTTAAAGTTGACAGGGATTCCAGATTGGGGAATGACACAGGGTACAAAAATAGCTAGCTATATCTCTGTGTCTGTCCTTATTTACTGACTTCAGTCCTCAATGATTTTTTAGAAAAAAATACACATTTTATGAGGAACAGACTAAAATATGAGGCAAAAATCTGGATTTTCTGCAAAATTCTGCGCAGTTCACAGGCATGTTCAACAGTGCAAGAAGCAGTCAAAGCTGAAAACTTCAGTCCTGTGAAACAAAGAGAAAAATGTCTTGAAAATGTGGTGTGGCAAACCAGATTCTTATATGGTAAAAATACAACAGGAAGAAAATACTGAAGGAAAGTTAATTATTTTCATTCGGTATCACAAAATACATAGTATTCATAACAGTGAAAGCAGTGGTGGTGCTGCGGTAGCATTGTCGCCTCACAGTAAGACGCTGTCCGGTTCGATTCTCAGCTAGAGCGTCTTCTGTGTGGCATACGTGAATGGGCGTACCTTTGTTGAAGGTTGTGCATCAGGCCTGGCAAGCCAGTATGTAAAAATCAACTGCTAATCACTAGCGGACCGGAGTTCCGCTGTTGTGACCCCTAACCTGGAAAAGCCGAAAGACACAAACAAGTAACAGTGATGTAAAAACAACACTGACTGAAAAAACAAACACACAACTTTCCTAATAAATACATAAAATAAAAAAGAAGAAAGAAGCACTTATGAAACAAACTCATCTGGTTTACTAGTCTCACACATGCAATGCTTTTTATCAAATATGTGCAGAGATACATAACATGTTGCAAACTCTAGCATGTTTCCCCTTGACACAGCCCCCCCCCCCCTCCAAACAAGAGGAATCACAGTTTTCTGATTTGACATGAAAGTCAACTGGACTGGTGCAATAACTACATTCTCTAGATTCAGTCAGTATTTGTTAACTGTCACCTGTAAGGTCACAATGTGGACTGAGTTTCTGACTTGCCCATCATTATGCTACTGAAACCACATGCTAAACTGACCTAGAAAGGAGACCCAGTGAAACATCACTTTAGTAGTTGCATATTAATCAGATTCAACTCTTTTATGCAAGAAAGTGAAAGGCAAACATGTAGAATGGAAAATGACATTCCAAGCTATTATTTGATATAATATCACTTTCCTGTTCATTTCTTCTTCTGTTGTGAATTTTATTGTTAATAACTATCCATATAAATCCAATGCAGTTTGGTGAATACAGTATATAAAGCTTTTTTCTAGTAAGTATAACTGTTTATTACTAATTGTTTAGTTGGACATTGCTCATTAACCCAGGTTCCTTTGTAACAGTGTTTTGGAGTATTGCAGCATTCTTCCAGAATTAGAAATCATTACTGTTAAAATTACTTAACTGTGCTACAATATTGAGCAAATACACTAAATTAGAAAACTAAGAATTGTGGTATGCCTTTCCCTTGTGTGCCTTTACTTTCGCAACAAAGTGTAGAACAACAGTTCTGCACTAAATTTCAGACTGTCAATCAGAAGTGACTTGCAAACAGACTTAATATTAAAAAGTAATAGGAATCAGAATAAATGACTCAGGACATAAAATTGTTAGGAATCAGGATAAATGACCCAGTTCATGAAACTATTTAACAACTCAACTGAACATCATGCTAAGCAATGCTAGGAGCATGAACAGGAAAATATGTAAATGCAGGCACTAGCTGCAGCTGATGAACAGGTATACCAAGGATTATAGAAGTAGGGACCATTGGACAAGGGAACAGAGAAATGGTTATTCAGTGATATAATGTATGCAGAAAGGATAAGGGAGACAGGGATGGGCAGGCATGGCAGTACAGCTTAGAGAGGAGACCAAGTGTGGCGTATTAGAATAAGGGCTTACAGGAGGAGAGGAGGAGGTGAAAGACAGAATGGAAAACAGAGAACCCTTAATTTTCTCCTAGCATCAAAGATTCCAAACATAAACAGAAGAGTAGAAGCACTAGACCCAGAAGGACTCATAAAACTGGTAAAAAAACAGACCAGGAAAAATGAATAGTGGATACAGTGCTGTATATGAAGGTATAGTCAAAGTGGAGGAAGGTTAAAACATCAATAGCTAACAGCTACTTTGTGCCACATTTTGGTTCATTAAAATTTGAAGAAGGTAGGAATCAAATATAAATGCTGGATATGACATTAAAGGTGGATCAGTTAATAACAGTGGCATGTATTTGTGTTTATTTATTTATTTCATTTGTTTTCCAGGATTGTCCAACTGGGTGCAAGTTCTTTTTCAATAGAGGCCTTGGGAGAAAAGCTTCAAAAGATAATTTTTTTGTTACAGCAGTAAAATACAAGAGTAAATAAACGTGCAATAATAAAATACAGTAGTAAAAAATACAGTAGTAAAATGCAAGACTAAAAAATGTGCAATAGTAACATTCAGTAGCAGAAAATGAGCACTAGAATATTTAAATAATACAGTAGTGTGAAAGAAAAGAAAAAATAAATCTATATTCATATATTATATCAGAGGAGTGATTGTAGTGATGGTTACAGCAGAAAAGAGCAGTATAGTGCAGATATGTTGGAGTGTAAGGATGTTGCAGTCGTGAGAAGACATTTCCCCAGGATTTAATAAACTCTGTGTAGACACAGTGTAGAGCCTACATGTAATCTTACCATGTCTTTCTACACGGTTCCCCCTCGGCAGCACGCCATATATATTAATCATGGCATATTGCAGAGAGAGAGAGAGAGAGACATGGAACACAGTTATTGAATCAGTGTAGGGACTGTAGTACCAGCTGTGTCTACAGATGAATAAGGCACTCCCTGCACTGTCCAATTGTATAATGTCAACTGCGTATTTTATTGTTGTAAGTGTGTTTTTGTTTTTTGTCTTATTTATTTGTTTCTTTTCTTTTTTAAAAAGAATGTTTGTGCGGCACTGGATGGAGTGCAGCAATGCTAAGCAGTGCTGAGATACCTGCCAGACATCTAAAAATAGAAAACGGATGCAATTATTTATTTATTTAAAGGTCATGTTTAAGCATAGCTGAGTGGGTTTACGCAGTGTGGTGCAGTGCTCAGCCGTCCTTATAGGTAGCCAAGAGGTATATGTAAAGGTGTAGCTAAACTCCACATATCCTCATAGCTAAATGGGTAGAGGTACAGCCTCATGTGCAGCAGGTGCAGGGTTTGAATATATGCAAAGGAAAATAAGCATTTATTTGTGAAATACAAATGATACCACTTTTATTTAAATTCTGGCCTGCTGCAGTCTCCTAAGCTCTGCTAAGCCCTGGTAACCACCGCATAAACACAATAATGGCTAAAAATGTTTATGCACTGCTCAGCTCTACTTAGCTGATTGGCACACTGCTAAGCACTACTAAGCATATGAATCTTCAGGTTTTTGTACTGCTCAGCTCAGCTGCGCTGGTTTGTGTGATGCTAAGTGATGCGATGCATTTTTAAATATTGCCCAATGGCATGAAGGGCAGGAAAATAGGCTATATTAAGCCCAATAGCAGGAATACAGCATAATCCATTGGAGCTCTGTCTCTCAAGGACACTATTGCAGATGTTGGTAAGGGTTTGTGCTTTTGGGTGCAGCATTGGGGCATTCTGGAGTCCAGGGTCATGGTCATATTCCTTGTAAAAAACTATGAAGGCCAGCTTCTGCAGGGAGGTTACCAGGCTCAGAGTGCAAGGAGGAAGCCTGGGACGGGCAGGGAAGGAACTTCACCAGTGCAACTGGTATCCCCCACATAAGTGAGCAGTGTCATCATCACTATGATGATCTGAAGAAATATTAGGGGGATCCCTTGGAGACCGGGATCCAAGAATTTTGGGCAGGGGTTGTCCCACATATATGTAAATACTTTTACCTCTGTACCATCAATATCTAATCTGAATGTTTGCAAAACTGGTATGCATAATGGTGTTTTTCTCTCCCAACAGCTGCAGAGAACAGGGCTCGCAACCTCGAGGAACATGCCAGGCACTTGACCAGGTTGCACCATAAGGGTGGTGAGTATGGATGTATTTTTCTAACTGTAGTGAAATAAGCAAGAAAGGGTAAAGCAATAAGTACAATAAAGTATGTGCATTAAAGTTTGTATTGCAATAAATGTAAACTTAGAGCTGTTGTGTCTTTCAGCTTTTCCCGGTTAGGGGTCGCCACAGTGGAACTCCAGTCCGCTAATGATTGGCAGTAGATTTTTACGTGCTGGCTTGCCGGGCCTAACACACAACCTTCAACGAAAGAACACCCATTCACGCATGTCGCCACACAGAAGACGCTCTGACTGAGAATCAAACGGGCAACGTCTAACTGTGAGGCGACAACACTACCGCAGCACCACCACCGCAGTTGTAGTGCAATAAATGAATAATGGCAGCTGTAGTGCAATAAAAGCATGAAACAAACCATTCCCTGCATTAAAGTGTATACAATAAAGTCTGTAGTGCAATAACTGTGGAAGTAGAGCTGTATTGCAAGACATGAATAATGACAATGGTTATTCAATAAAAACTCAAAACAGTACCAGAAAAGCATGAAAGTATATACAATAAAGTCTGTAGTGCAATAAGTGTGGAATTAAAGCTGTTTGTCAAGAAATAATGCCAACTGTTTTGCAATAACACACAATCCACTACCAATAACACCAAGGTAAATTGTGTACATCGTTTTTCTTGATTTAACCATTGCAGTGCAACTGTCAGCAATCAGCAGTGACTCAGTGCTTCAGTTTGTTAAGTGCTCTGTCTGTCATACATTTTGCCAAACAGAGACCAGGGTTTGAATCCACTGCTATGTAGCACTAAATATTACAGTATCAGTCACGTAATTTTTACAGATTCTCTCTCCACAGGAACTACATTAAAATCTGCAAGGTAGCCCATATTATGAGTACATAATTGTGTGTTTAGATGTCACAGACTGTTAAAATCATTAACAAGAATATGAAAGTACAGCATAACATAAAGGAAATAAATATAATTACTATAAAATATAATAAAATAAATAATGTGTAATCTTGGTATGGCTGTATGCCTGGAGTGTCTGTTCAAAGTTGCTGCAGCCAATTCATACATTCCATGCAGATGTCCTCTGCAGTCACTGCTATTGGGTTCAATCCCCATGCCTGCCTAGCAAGGCATGATAGTTGTTTAGTTTCTATACTTTACACATACATGTCCCTAAAGTGTCACAATGTCACATAATATAATTAGTAGTGTGTAATCCATCAGTCACAAGATTACCATTGGCATGATTACCTAAACTGCAAAGTATCACTATATCAGCACACAGTACACCTTGGTAGTCATATGGGTCCACCTGATGTGTCACTGTTCTGTGTAGTAGTGTACTCACAGATGTTCCTGCTTGGCCCACACTGTCCTATGCAAATAGCTTGAGAGGTATGTATGTGCTACAGCAGCTATAGGGGACTTGTACACATAAAAGACAGACCATAGAGTAGATAGTAGTACTTTTGTCAATTAAATAGACTATAATGGTACTAATGGACTGTCTCTCTCTCTCTCTCTCTCTCTCTCTCTCTCTCTCTCTCTCTCCCCACCCCTTATCTTCATTTCATTGTTATTGTTATCCATTGGTTATGGTTTACTATTCACATATATTGTTAAATTACCTGGCCAGTGGTGTCTTCTCTGCTGCCCCTGCACCATCTGTGCCGTCAGGTAGAACTGTCTCAGGAGATGGGGCCCGGCCTCCCCCTGGGAGCGATGGCAGAGAGATTGCAGTCACCCAACAGGAACTTCCCAGTCATGGTGTACAGGATCACTCATCGGACCTATGAATATCGTCTGCGCCAGATTGAGGGTACACTGGCCAATGTGGTGGTGTAGGCTGGCCCTAGCATCCAGCCTCCAGCACAGCCACCTTCAAGACAGTGAAGGATCAGTGTCGGCTGCCCATGGGTGGAGATGTCAGTCATGCTGCTGCTGTCTGGAGGCACATGCATCTCCGACTCCACAACAACGTCCCCGTCCAAGGTGTTTACCCCCCACGTGTCACACACCACCCCAGTCTGCTTGCTGTCTTGTCTGTCTTGTCTGTCTGCTTTTGCATCCTCTCCTACCCAATGTACCTCCCCACACATACTTATGTCCCTTCCCAACATTCCACTCACTCCTTAAAAAAAAAATGGGCACATGTCCCACTAAAAAAATCACCCCATACATAGCTCTCCATTTTGCACACATATCCACTGGACACAACAAATTTTGTCCAGTTTATGTTGTCCTCCCCCTCTCTCTGGGGTTTGAGAGTCCAAATTAATCTACAAAACCTGTCAAAATGCACAGCTGTTGCTGTACAAGAAATGGGTAGGTATGGTTCTTCCCTGCACCCATCCTGCACATCCCTACCTGCCTTTCACATTGTTTTTTCCCATGCTTTCCCCATTTCTCCACTTTCCTATCACCCCTTTTTCTTTTGTTTTATATTTTTTTAGCATGGGTTTGCAAGGATTTGTGAGGAGCTGCACCCCGCACTGCTTCGTTAAGTTCAGCTTAAATGAGCTTTAAAGTGCTTTAATGTCTATCTGTATCTATTACAGTGTTACTCACATGTAGAAAACAAACACCTCTGCCACATGTCAAACCCAGGATCCTTACAACTATAGCATACTACATTAACCCACCATGCTACACAGGCTTTAGGTTACATTTGTGTTGTCATCAAAAATACTTCTTGTTACTTACAGATATTACGCATGTAACTGAAATAAGAAACTAATGTGAAAACTGGGAGTGTATTCTGGACTCTGGTGCAATAATACATAATAATAATGAAGATATAGTAATGGATGTGAGGCATATGATAGCAGGTATATGTGCCCTTTGATCAACAACTTCTGGAAAGACACCTGCTAAAGAAGCAATGGCAAAGTACATGTACAACTGGGACCCTGGTGTGGAAATACAACTATATAAAGCCACGCACATACTCATAAATGTGGAAATGTTTTTCAAAGCCTGTATATGTACACATATATCCTGCAAATACAGATGCCTTTTTTAGTGTCTCAATAGCTCAGTCTGTTAGATGTCTTGCATGCAGTACATTTTTCCCCACAAAATCCTGGGTTCAAATCCAGTGTTTTGTTGCACTTCAATTACATTATTGTGAAGACAGCAAGTAATGACTGAGTCATGCAGTCTTACTTCCCACAAGTTACTGGAATTTAATTAACTGCTACCCAGTTTTGCAAGACAAAGGCCTGCAGGCAGAGACATAATGCACATATCCATATATCCTAACTGTATGTCGCGTACTACTCTGTTAGTCACACTGTTGCATAACAGACATATCTTATGCACATGCCCCAAATGCACTGTATAGAATGCCCTTGCCCTGGCTCTGCCATAATGATAGGCCTGACAAAGCTGACACAGTTACACATACAACTTGCTGTCCACCAAAATGTTTACACTCCCCCCTATGTGTTGTAGGCTGCAGCAGCTGCAGCATGTAGCACACACAGCTGTATGTAAAGGTAGTGGTTACAGACCTACCATACCTCCCAACCCCCTAGAACAAGGGATCTGGACACAGCCATACTTAATGGGGGGGGGGACAAAGGCCCACAGATAGGGAAATGTGTAACAGTTTGCCCCTACAAAGATAGTAAGTTGATATAATAACAGCTATTGCAGTAGCATGCATAGTCTGATGGGTATGCAGTGTGATACATACATGTGTGTCATCCCTCAATGGCCTGAGCCCACAATGATTGTCAGTGCACTGCCAGATGACCACAATGGTATGAGACACTGACCACACATATGAGACAAAACTGTGGACATACATCATAAATCTCTACAGTGGATGTTGTTTGTACCTACCTTCTGAGATGCTGTAGTCTCCACACATCTGTAATGTCCATCCCAAAAACTAAGACAGGGGCCAAGGTCTACATGAAGGCCTTATTTATTGCACTGTGGTGACATGTCATTGGCTAATGATAATATAATACAGCTTTTGTAGCTGCATTTAGCAATTCTGAGCCACAGAGTGATACAGGGGCAATTACCTGGTAATGAGCAGTACCTTACAAAGGCAAGCAGCTGGTTATGGGGAACAGGTCTGTGTTAGACTTGACTCACACAGAGAGTATGTTATCAAAAGATTACTTGAAGCAAAGTTCAACAAAGGAGTACTACACTCCGCCAAGTATGTAATAGATTTCTACATGTAACAGGATGCAAATGGGAGGATGGAGGTATGGGGAATAGGGCTTACAGCAGTAAGCCTGTCTTAGATCTATGGGGAAGACATGTCATTGATACTCTGCTGTTCTACACCTACACACATGCCTCTCAAGTGTCCCTGATTTCAATCACATCTCAGATCTGTCCCTGTCCCTGTCAATCCCACCTACAATGGTCGTCTGTTGTAGGAAAGCTAGTGGATTACAGGTAGGTCATAGTGATAATAAAGGAGAGTGTACACCCCTGTAATGTCAAATGATGTACTGTAATTCACCTCCTGTCATTCTGTCCATGTCTCACATAATTAGTTCTAACATTGTAAAACAGACCCTGAATGTCCCGGATGTACTCTGGCTAAGTCTCTGTGTCTGTTGACATTTGTCCATGTTTGGTTGAGAGCTGTGCCTAACATAGCTGTAAACCTTCTACAGCAAGAACCCAGGACAAAGCCATAATTAATGGGTGGGGGGGCAAAGGCCCAAACTCATGGTACATACCTGAGGCAGTGATACTACTACTGGCATATCATTCTCACTATAGGTGTACTGGGTGTTATGTTTAGTTCTATCACGTACACTGTCATATTGCATACCTTACAGGTATATTGTACTGACTACTTTCACTGAATGTGGCTGATGTGCATGTTATAACAGGCCTGACTTGTCTGTGTATGTTGTTGTGAGTTTGTCTGTTGTGCATGGGAGCAGAGATGTGAAGATGTGGGACTTGTAATGCAGTTGTGGATCCTCCTCTCTATAAGTCTGTGTGGATTACCATACATAATAGTGCAGGTAGTAATGCACTGCTGTTGTTTGCTTCTCGCAGGTAATGGGGGGTTGGAGTGTCTCCCCCTCACAGCCTGATGACAATGTCTTATCAGATGCTGATGGTGATGGTGACCATAGTGAGGCACAGACAGGGTTGTCGGTGGCAGAATCTGTCCCAGAGGTTGACATCTCTCTTCTACCCCCATTGTCACCTGAACACAGTCAGTATGCCCACACATACCCAGTCCTCAGAGGCCACAGATAGTGGACAGTTAAAGGGTGGCAGCATTGAACAGGGCAGTGTGACAACTATGGTTTCAGTGAGTGTAAACACTGGCCATAGCTAGAGAGCTTGGCAAGGTCCCACATAGGCAGATTGACAGGGATGCTCATAGGGAAACTGCTGTCCATCCATCACCTGTTGCAGGTGTCACATCACGGATCACTCGCAGCATGTTTTGGTCCATCTTGGAAACACAGGAATGTTCTAAACGCAACACCAGACAGATGCTTAGGGTTATGGATGCAGCCCAGTCTGACATCCATGACTGTCTTCACCACATGGGGGACACCCTGGATCAGTTCCCTGCTGTTGTGGATAGATGATGGGCTGAGACACTGTCAGTCTTTGACTGCACAATGTCTGTGGTGGAACATCTGGTTGGAGTTGGGCATCGTACATGTGGATGAAGGTCAGCAAAGCCATCTGCTGGGAATCCACATGGCCATGCGCAGTCATGCTCCTGTACTGGCTACACCTACAGTGATACAGAGGGAAATGTGCTGTCCACACCATGATGTGGAAAGCCATGGGTGCATGGTCCTGGTCAATCCCATACGGGACACATCCCCAGCATTTTGCAGTCACTATCAGGTACTGGCACCGCATCTGACCTTGGGCATGGTGGTGCCAGTGCTACTTGTAGCAGAGCCAGTTCATGTGTTCATGGCCGGACACAGTAAGCTGTCCACACTACCATGTACAGTCTACAACTGTCCAACATATACATGTTTAGGGCTGGCACTCAGCTTGACTGTGTGCATGCACACACTCAAACACTACTGTTGCATGCAGGTCACCAACAGACACACATGGCACCTCTCTATGGCCCATCTAAACCACACCCCTTCATGACTCACACACATGCTGTCACCTGTTTAGCACAGCCTAGGGTTCTGGAATCCCCACACCACACCCTGTGCATGTGATGATACCTGTGCCACATCCCTGCCATCAGTGCCATCGATGTAGGGAAATGCAAATATGTGTCTGATGCACAGGGTGACTATATTACTTTACATCTACTTATGTAGTGCAATATTGCTTTGCCATGGCACTTCTTGTGGGCCACTACAAGTCTTATATGCTAGCATGTGTCATGACTACACATCAAACATTGTGTATCTTTGTTGCATGATGTTACACGGTTGGTAGAGTTACAGAATTACAGGTGTGTCACAGACCTGTGTATGTGTCCATTCCAGGTTTCTAAGTGGTTAAACGAAGGACACATGGTGGCAATACAGTGGCACATGATGGCATGGCAGCACAGCAGACACATGATGTCAGAAGGGTAAGGCATTATAAATCTATGGCTCCCTAGGTGCATATTTGTATAACAGTGTATCAGAGACAGTGGGGGCAGTCAGCATAATCATGCAGTCATGCTATGTGACAAGGTCTGCTACCCTCGATACATGTCACCTGGGCTTTCTGAACATGCACATGTAAAAGGCGGAAGACATCAGTTATGATTATGTGGGGGAGAGCACTTTAGAAGCCAGCAGCTAGACACATGCCCATAAAATGCATAACCATTGCACAGGGATAACCCATATGGGCATGTCCATATTTCTGTAAGACCCCTTCTTATTTACTATTACACACTTCAGCTCGCAGTGCTTAATGCATGTGTCACAGAGTTTCCCTGACATTAGACTATCAGCCAGGACCCTTAAGGTGGATGACATCTACAGGCCTTGTAAAGGTGGCCACTGTAGAGGGCAACAGCTAGTCACAGGGCCTTAAAATGCATAACCATCTCACAGAGATAGACATATCTCTAGTGCCACAATGGGATATATTTGCATATATACACACAAATTGAAGGATGTGAGACTACAACCCATACCTCTCTATTGTTACACACTAGAGCTTGCAGTATTTATCACATGCGCCACAGAGTTTATCTGATATTAGATTGTCAGCCAGTGCTCTTAAGGTGGATGACATCAGCAGGCCTTGTAGAGGAGGACAATTTAGAGGCCAGCAGTCAGTCACAGGGCCATAAAATGCATACCACTGCATGGAGATAGCCCATATGGGCATGTCCATAGTGCTGTAAGGAGATATACTGGTGCACACACACAGAGTTGGATGATGTGGGAGTAGATCCCCTACCTATCTGCTGTTACTCACTATAACTCACAGTACTTATCGCATGCACCAAAGGTTATGTCTGCTGCATATGTATATGCAGGCACAGTACTTGTGGAGTATACAAACTGGCCTTGTGTTAGACAGCATGTGTGGCCTGCAGAGTGATACTGCTTGGTACTGTTATTGTATCTACTGTTCTAGACATGAGATACCTGGTAATATCCCTGCTATGTGTGTACACTTATCAGTCTGGCCATATGTGGCTGTTTGCAATTTGATAGATGGACATGTGGCCAGGAACAATATGGCCTGTCCAAGGCATGCATTGCACCAATTGTTACTTACATTACCTCCGTACCTGTGTCTGTCTACAGGGTGACAGTCCACAGGCACAGGTATCTGTGGATGAGTGGATTATGTACTGTTGTGGCCTTGGTCTGGTTCAAGTGGACAACTGTTGTGATGTGTAAGTGCACATAACCCCAGCAGTCCAGGGTATGAGGGGGACATTCGTACATCCCCACACATATCTATATAAATAACAGGGATGTCTCCTTAACTGTTGTTGTGTGTGTACATTATGTTGTGGACAGTCTATGTATCATTGTACTTTATATAGCTATATATATATATATATATATATATATATATATATATATATATATATATATATATATATATATATATATATATATATATTACCTACATATATATATATATATATATATATATATATATATATACCACATACTGATAGATATACTAATCAAACATGAGGGAGATAGGGAGAGACAGATATGTATATGTAGCTGTATGTATATATATTTCCACATAACAAGTCTTTGGGTGGTAGAGGCAACAGACTTGAGCTCAAGTTAGCTACGTGTAGGACCATGCCCAGTGTGATTGTCAGTACTTACAAGGTGACTCTAGGCCAGAGCTACCTGTACTTCAGTCTGGGATTATTTGTGTTGCAGGCCATTGGCTACTGCACCTGTTACCACAGTGCTGGGCTTCTCTGATATTGTCCAAGACATTCCCTGGCTGTTTGCTGACCTTAATATATGACTCATACCTCACAACTGTACAGAGCTTCATGAACTGTCCAGAATTTTGCCTCATATTTTTGGTCTATTTTACATAGCACTGTGGTATTCTATCAAATTAGTGGCAAATCACTGAAGTCAATAAATAATGACAGACATGTGAGTTTCAGACTTCATGTTCATCAGGAGATTCATGCTAAAGCAAGACCTGTTATTCCATTAACATTCTACATTTATAAGAGCAATATTTAAAATGTGTCCATATTTGTGGACCTTTGTCCCACTTTTATTCATACCTTTGGCCAGATTTCCTGCTGTAAGAGGTTGAGATTTATGATGTGACTGGGGTACATGATGTAACACCACGCACAGAGTGAGTCTGCATATTTCTCCCTGTACATGCTTTTACAGAATGTCCAGCATTTTGCCCCATATGTCTGCTCTGTTCCTCATAGAGTTGTGGTTTTCCGGTAATATACTGTAAAATGCAGTCACTGAACTGTTGTAACTACTGAGAAATTTAAGTGATGGCCTTTACATCCTGCAGTTAATCTGACCGGTTGCAACCTGCTGTTATACTAGCCACCATCTAGGTTACTCAGAGCATGTATAATGTATGTCTGTAGGTTTGGCCCTTTGTCCCCCCATTCACTCTGGCTTTGTCCAGCTTTCTTGTGGTAACAGATTGAGGAGTTATGACAGTCTGTGGGAATACCACCTAATGACTACCTCAAATGCAAAAGGTGTGGCTACTGCCAGATTCAAACCATCAACACTATCACTCATGTTAATGTCTGTAGCCTACTGAGCCACACAGGCTGCAGATGTGTCATTCATCACACAAGCAACAGCATACAGACATATACATTGTCACCCCTGCATTATGTGAGACATAGAACATGTGGCCAGGTTCTATCTCTATTTCACAGCCCTGGAATTGGGTGGTCTGCTGATATGTCGTTGCAAATATACTGCTACAACTGTTATATGGGTACATTGATGAGTTGGGGTTGGGGGATGACCAATCCATGCTCTGCTGGCATATACAGTCGTGCGACTGTTCTGTGACCACATTGTTTGGCATCTCCCTTGAATAATGCAGTGAGGTTTCCAGACATGTGGCCTAATGAATATTATGGGAAACATACTATGGCACAGAGTACCTGTTGTCCCAAGAGTCTGT
Organism: Protopterus annectens; assembly: GCF_019279795.1. NCBI lineage: Eukaryota > Metazoa > Chordata > Ceratodontiformes > Protopteridae > Protopterus > Protopterus annectens. The sequence goes on from NC_056727.1 coordinate 1,222,491,140, forward strand.
TAGATCTCTGGAAGTAGCCCAGTAGCCCACGATATTATCTTGAACATATGCAGCAGTTTCATATATATGCTACCATAATCTAGTACCTCTTACAAATGGTGAGTAGCTGTGTGACTTACCTTGCAAATGCAGCAATTGACAGACCTGTAGTTCATGGCTGACTCTGTCTGATGCACTCAGTCCACAGCCAATACATAGTGAGGTACAGGTTGAGTGGGCTGGCATAATTTTTACTAATATGCATGCGAGTCAGAGTAAGTGTCAGTCCCTAGGGCCCTAGGTTGTTAACGCATGTGCTATGTTTTGTCTCTTGGCCAAGACCAGGGCATACTGGGCATGCCTATGTCTGCCTACAGGGATAACCTCATGGTTTTTGCCCTCAGAATCCCCCTGTGGGTGTGGCTGTGGTGACCTAGGTACTGCTGGGGGGCTGTGTATCCCTTCTCTTTGCTGGTCCTGCTTCAGCTGTTTCCACAGGATCATATTATGTAGCATGGCACATACTGTGAACATGTGTGAAGTATCAAAAATAAAATACCTGAACTCCAGGCCACAATAGCGCACTACTCCCCAGACATAGTTGCTTTAACAGAAACCTGGCTAAATAAAAACATAACTATCTCAAAAGTTCTCCCTACCAGCTACAATATCATTAGACAAGACAGACCACTTCATAAAGGGGGTGGAACTGCGTTACTGTATAAGTCTAACTTAACTTTATGTCAAATACCAAACTCCTATCCCTCTCTCAATAATTGGGACATACTTATCTCACAACTTCAGCTTCACCTTAAAAAGGTCATCACTACAAGTGTGATCTGTATTCCACCTGGTAATACACCTGCTAGCCTTGAAGACTTCTTATCCTGGTGTTCTTCCACATACTCACAAGAAACCCTTATTCTGGGGGATTTCAACCTAAATTGGTTCACCTGTATATCAGAACTACCAAGTAATCGAATAAATCTCCATGGCTACCAGCAGATAGTCCAAATTCCAACTAGATGTGATAAAAAATCTAAAAGAGAATCCATCCTTGACTGGGTCCTACCTAACAAACCCACATTGTAAGCAGTCTCCCAGATGCCTTAAGTGACCACAACATAATGTATCTTATATGTAGTAGAACAAGCATATGCAAAACCACTAACTATAAATCCACTAGAAACACAAAAAAATGTATCTCCTGAGGTCCTCAATACTTTACTCTGTAACTGTGACTGGACCCCCTAAAAACCCTTCCACTTGACCAGGCTGTAGCGTATTTCAACAAAACATTTCGACAACACCTAGACACTGCCACTCCATTATGCAAAATCAAGGTTAGAACCTCTACAAACCCCTGGCTCAGTAAAGAAACCAAACAAATCCTCAAGTCCAGAGACACTGCCTGGATTTACTATCAAAAAAAAAAAAAGAAAGAAACACAAAGCCTAACTAAGTACCAAGAACTGTGCAACTGTGCAAAAAAATGCATTAGGCAGGACAAATAAATCCTACTACATGACATTACAAACTAAATACCAACACAACCCCCAAAAATTTTGGAAAAATGTAAACTAAAACTCATCCAAAAGGCTACCCCCAAAACAACCAACCCTGACACTAAAGTTCCCATCAAAACGCAATTCAGCTCCCACTTTGTGAACTCAATTCTCTCCTTAGTATCGCAGGACAGTTCTAACCTCACTATCCCCCCCAACACAAATAACACTAATACAAGCTTTACCCGCAAAACAATTTCCACCACTTCAATCAAAAGCATGCTTTCCAAACTAAAAACCTCATCAACAGCAGCTGACCTACTCCCCAGCTATTTCTTAAAACTCACAGCAGATGCTACTGCTATCCCAATCTCCACTCTCATAAACAGATCAGTTGTTGAAAACTATGTGCACAAACTCTGGAAAATATCCTATGTTACACCCATACATAAAGGTGGGACCTCCACTGAACTTAATAACTAAAGACCCATTGCTATACTCTCCCCCCTGGCCAAAATCCTAGAAAAATGCATCCATATCCAGGTGCTAAAATATCTCCTAGACAGCAACATCCTGTTACCTACTCAACATAGTTTCAGACCTGCCCATAATACCACTACAGCCCTCCTCTGCTTCACAGACACAGTAAACCATCTCAAAAGCTAAGGCCTGCAGGTGTCAACTCTTTTTTTTGGATATGGCCAAAGCATTTGACACAGTCTCGTACCAAATCCTGCTAAACAAACTTAACCAATATCACCTATCAAATTGCACTCTTACCTGGTTCCAAAGCTGCTTAACTGACAGGTACCAAGCTGTGAAGTTGGAAAATTCTCTCTCTCCTCAGCTACCCATAACTATAGGAGTCCCACAGGGTTCTATCTTAGGACCACTACTATTCACAATTTTCATAAATGACCTCCATACCTCCACACAGCATGCATCTATCACTCAGTATGCAGATGATACTACCTTAATCTGTGCTGCACAAAATATTCCCACCCTCCTGCAAACAACTCAACTAGCATTCTCTGACATTGAAAATTACCTTACCAAAGCCCAACCTATACTCAATCCAAAGAAAACTTAGCTTATGATTATAACCAGTTCTAACAAAAACACTGATAACAGTCAATTCACTATCTACTCCACAAATACTACTCCAGTCACTCCAGTGGCACAGGCTAAGCTATTGGAAATAACCTTAGACTCCCACCTAAAATTTGATAGTCATCTCAAGTTAACTATTAAAAAATACATGCCAAACTGGGATCACTCTACAGTATCAAACCGTTTCTTACCAACAACACAAGATCAGCCATTGCTCACTCCCAACTTCTATCCACCCTACTCTGTGCATCTCCCATTCTGACTAATCATAACAAAACTGAACTAAGCAAAATGGAAGCCTGCTATAACAGAATTGCCCACTTTGCTGCAAATTGCTCATATATAAATTATCACTGTACTGCTTTGAGACAGCTCCACTGGATTGAACTGCCCAACCTCCTAACCTACAATCAGCTTTGCCTCTGTCATTCTATCTATTACCTCCCCAATAAGTGTCCTGCCCTCAAAAACCTAGTACAACATCACTCAGCCAAAAGGCCTCTTAGATCATCAAGCAAACTACTACTAGAAGTCACCAACAGCTACAATAGCTTTAGAGACACACTATATAATAGTTCATTGGCTAAGAAATGGAACTCTCTCCCCACTAGCATGCAAAACACATCGCCCATGGCCTCCTTTAAAAACCTTATTAGGCAACATCTCAAGCAAAGTTGGCAGTGCCATGACTGCTCCCCAGGCTAGTGAAAGTGGATAAGGTACACATAATAAACCTAGAGTACATGATAATAGTTTTCACACTTACTCACAAACACTGGATAATGTACAATGTATGTACTGTACCTGTGTACTATGTATGTATTCTACCTATGTTCCAAATTTCAGCTGTGCACCACAAATCTATTAATTACCTTTATTTTTAAATTAATATTTTCTTGTTTGTTCTCTCCACTGTAACTTTTGATGTGCTGCATACCACTGTAAAAACGTCTGTTGTAATTTGTGTGTATACTGATCATGTCTAAATATCTAAATGTATCTGTAATTTTTCTGTGTGGAGCTTTTCTCCCCGGGCCTCTGCTGAAAAAGGGCCTTTTCAGCTCAGTCAGACCCCCCCGGTTAACAAATGTAAAATAAAAATAAAATGTGAAATAAAAAATGTGTGCACATGTGGCTGTCGAGTACTGCAGGACTCTACCAGATATATCGAGGCACCAGAACCGTGACATCAGTAGCCCAAATACATGCTCTATAATGTTCCTAGTTTGTGCATGTGCTTCATTATGGCATTCTTCTGTGGGTGTGTGTGAATTTCTGATGGGTGTCACCATCCACAGTTCCAGTGTGCCATCCCCCAGTAAATGGCTGTGTGGGATGTCCCCCCTAGCAAACATCTGGTACACCTGTGATGCATGCCAGATATGGGAGTCATGATAACTACCAGGGCTGCCAGCATACACATTCATGATAATGCCTTGGACATTGCACATGACCTGGCAGTTGATGGAGGGGTACCCCTTGTGGTTCATGTAGATTCTACCCTCCTCACCAGGTGGTGCCTTGATGCGTACATGAGTGCAGTCTATGGCACCCAGTACCTCAGGGTAGTGTGCTACACAGTAGAAGTTTTGCATACTGCTGGCCCTTGCCTCAGGGGAGGAGGGGAAAATAAATGATGTGCTCACTGGTATGTGGTTGCATGGCATCCAGGGGCTGGTGGAGTACCCTGAATGCTGATGCCTGTGAGACCCCCCCCCCCATCATGTCCCCAGTTGGTCTTTGGAATGTACCCACAGCTAGTATCCTAAGAGCTACACATACCTTAGTTTCCACTGGGGTGGGTTCCCCTCTGTTGGCTCTGGGTCTGAGTTGAGGTCGGCAGCGCTCAGTGAATTCTTGTAGTATGTTTCTGTCCACCCTGCAGCTCCCTACAATCTCCAGCTCATGTAGTCCCTGGTAGGTTGCCCTGGGCCTGAACACTCTTCTCCTTCTCATTTTAGGCCTATTATCAGCATTAGCAGCAGCGGCATTGACCTCTGCATTTAGCCCATACAATGTAGCAGACCTGCAGCAGCCCTAGCATTTCTTCAGTTAAAATTCCCAAGTCTGTACTCCAGTGGTGCAGAGTATGGGGGTAAAATCATATTATAGGGTTTCTGCAACCTTTATAATGCTCTGCTGTACATATAGCCTTTGTGACTGGCTATCTATGATGCATTCCATCTGCCATGTAAATCATTAAGGACTGTTATTGGCCCTAGTTCAAGTGGAACAGAGGTAATCAGTAATTAAGATCTCATTGTGTTTCTCAACCAATTTTTTTTTTTACAGCCTTCTTTTTGCTCAGCACTGTGGCGCACCATACAAACACATGCTGTGAAGGTAAGCAATGCTTAGTATGGTGGGGCACCATCCAAACATGCTCGAACATGTACCCCGAAGGTAAACAAAGCGTAGCAGCCAGTGTACACTCCCCTTACTGAGCATAGTGACGTGCCACACAAACAAGTGCCACTGTGTTCCAATTAGCTTAAAAGTATGTGGACACACCCCCATTTGATGTCAGCTACCTGTTCTGTGGACACCAACATGCTTCTCTGCCTACACAGATGGGATCTGTGGACACGGATACCCATTTGTGCTATTCAGTAACCTCAGCTGATTTGCATAGAAATCCATGCACACAACCTGTGAACTACACAGTTCCAGGCCCTGCCTCGTTAGCAACCATAGCAGTCTACCATTTTACATACTCCATGTAGGGTCCTATAATGCATTACTGTAACATAGTACTAATTTTCATTTTTACACTTTTTAATTGTTTTTAACAGTATGCCTGTGCACTGCGGCGTGCAGCACAAACTTGATCTGATTATTAAAAAAAAAATTATTCTAAATTATTTTCCATTAGATTTTGGACACACAGTGGATAGTTTTGCACATATTTGTGTCTGCTATACTATTATTGTCCTTCTTACTTTACTTTTGCAGCCCATTCTCTGTTTAACATCCTGTACACAGACTTTTTCTGTGTACATTTCGGACACCAACACTGGGTCTGCAGGACTGATTATCTGCTTGCTGGATCACTCTACCACCCTCATTTGCATACATTTCACTTACTTATGAGGTGATTTGCATGCCACAGACACTTCCATGTTGGTGTGCTTGTGCACGCCCCTCAGCTCTGTTTCCTAAATTGCACACCTGCTTACTTTCGTGTAAGCATTGTGCCACTATGCCTACATGGAAAATAAGTCCATGTAGGCTTTATTAAATTCCCCCCCATTTGTCTAGATGTGTAAAGAAAGATACTCTGAGGAGATTGTGTGTTTGGTATGAAGGCAGAAGAGTAGTGGAGCAAGATGTCTTCAAAAAGGAAGTGGAGCAAGTAATGAGGCTGGGGTAGGGTGACAGAGGGGAGATGAGATACAGAAGGGAAGACAGCAATAAGGACAAATTGGAAAGAAGAAGAAAATAATTGTATCCAATTGTTAAAGAGCTAGAAGTCTCTTAGGTGGGCTTTTTCTTAAAGGAGCTTGTATGAAGGATTTCTCTTAAAGATAGAGGGATGTTGTTCTATATTTAACAATCTAGGTGGCATTGGAGATTTATGGCAACAGACAGACTAGGAACCATGGGGAAGAGCATGATGAAAGCAGGTGAGAAAGTTCACAGAAAAAAAATTAAATATCTTTATTTATTTATTTATTTATTGACATTTGTTTACTGGGACAGTCTGACTGGGTAAGTAGTCCTTTTCAGCTTTGTTCTGAGGAGAAAAGCTCCATACAGCAATATAAAACATCATTCTGAAAAAAAGTTAAACAATTTTATTAGCATAATAACAATAATACAAAAAAAGCTGATGAGCAAACAGTAACAATGTAGGAATTTATCATACAGAATTACAATGAACTGTATTAATAATTAGTCTTAATTACATACACAAAGCAGATTCATTGTAGATCAGTTTCAAAAATCAGTCACATTCATAGTTGCACAGCAGTAACAGAGCACAAAAGGGATAGAAGTTTCAGTGCAGTTCAGAGCATAGATAAAAAGAGAATCTCCTTACTGGGCCAGTATGAGTGTTAGCAATAATATACAGGAGAAAGACAGGAATGTATAAACTGAAAAACTGAAAGAGTCAGAAGGTGGATAGAACATGAGCTGCTCAGATGAACTGTGCCTAGTGAGATAAGAAAGGAAATACAAGAAGAGAGAAAAGTAGTAGACAAACAAAGTTAATGAAGTTCCTGCCTGTGTCAAAATTCTTAAGGTATTATCAGGTTCTGTAGAGCAGAATCATAAACTATGGACTATAGCCCAGATGACATGGGATCAACTAATGACAGAGATGCTGGGAGAGCCATGAGATTAATCACTTCCAGCTCACTTATCATTGGGGGCAGAAAGTAATACACTATAATAAAATGGGTGATGGGTGAAAGGCATGCAGCCGAGGGGACAATGATCTGCACCTGCTTTTTGCATGATAGTAGCCAGTGAGGTTACACACACACACACACACACACACACACACACACACACACACACACACACACACACAGACACATACACACACACACACACACACACACACACACACACACACACACACACATAAATATATGCACACACATGCATATGCATGCATGCATTGCATGCACATGCGCACACATGCATACACATACACAAACACACGTACACACATAAATACACACACACACACACACACACAAACATACACACAACAGAAATACACAAACACTGGAATGCAAAATAAGTATTTACTTCAGCAAGTGTACAATGCATTTGCCAAGTTAGACAGCTAGCATTAAAGAAAAAATACCTGATGGCTGCCTGGATGTTGGCCTCTCCATGATCAGCTCCCATCCTGGCAAGTATGGGAATGAACTGGTGCTATCACAGTTAGGATAGATAAATGGTCAGCTGGTTTAAGGACATAAAACGTGTTTAGAAATGATTAGCCACTTGAGAGAACTAACAACTATTTATTGACTAAGCTATTTTCCTTTTCACTTTTATGGCATTCTTCCATCACAGATTTTTGCAGACATCAAATGCATATTTGTTTTGTATTCAATAACATAACCATAGTAGCTGGTATCACAAAAGCTATCATTCACAGCAAGAGGTTCTCCGGTTCAATTCTCAGCTGGAGCACCTTCTGTGCGGAGTCTGCATGTCCTCCCCACAGTCGGCTGAACTTTAAAGAGATGCAGGTATGTGTGTTTGGGTGTGCCTCCTTTGAAGATTGGGCGCCGGGCTGGCAACTCAACACCATAAAAATCCACTGCCAATCATTAGCAGACCGGTGATCCACTGTGGCGACCCCTAACCAGGAAAATCCGAAAGATTTTGTATCAGGCAAGTAAGAGTATGATTCAATGCAAGTTTACCAGAAAATATCTCTACAGGAGTACTTTTGTAAAATGTTTTGATATATTTTTGAAATTATGCTAGCCTGTGTAAAATAGGAAATCACTGTGTTTAGGGTGAAGTACACAGTGACTCAGCTAAATGAACTGAATTTTCTTCAGTTTCATAACTTTCTGTACTTCTCTAGTCACATGGCGACAGTGAAGATGTGTACTACCACAGCAGTTGTATGAAATGAAGAGCCAGAAACATATGCAATAATAATAAAATTACAGTGAAAATGTGTGATAACATAACAAACACACAGCAACCAAGGAGACCTGACTAGACAAAACCAGTGAGGTAATGACATTAAACATGTACATCAACACAGTAGTTGTGCGGGATAATAGTGGAATGCCAGTTGCTACACCAAGAAGGGACACTAGTTACATTACACTATAGAGGAATGCCAGTTACATTACACTAAAGAGGAATGCTAGTTACATTACACTAAAGAGGAACACCAGTTAAGTTACATGAAAGAGGAACACTAGTTACGTTACACTATAGAGGAATGCCAGTTACATTACACTAAAGAGGAATGCTAGTTACATTACACTAAAGAGGAATGCCAGCTAAGTTACGCTAAGGAGGAATGCCAGTTATGTTACACAACTGCTGCATTTCTTTTGAATGACTGCTATATAGTGAGAAGTAACATTTTGCCCTTTCCCTCTGTTTTATGATCTCAAAGAATATATATATATATATATATATATATATATATATATATATATATAAATATAATTAGCAGGGATCTCAAAGTAGATATATATAATTAGCAGGGATGTGCCAGGTGCACTTACCTACATGGGAGAGCAGAGGAGTTTGCCCTTCAGAAAAAAGTATTTATTTATTTATTTATTTTTTAGTTTTGTATCTTCTGAGGTGTGTGCTTGGTGCATTCATGCCAGCATATAGATGTGTTGAGTTTTGACTGTCTGTGCTCCTGAAATTGGTCCTTATAATCAGTGCATTACTCACTTTTAAAACATTTAAATAAATTAATACATTTAAGCTATGCTGCACAAATGAACTGGACATGGTGAAACTATTAAATGCCATCTACAGTTATAGTGGATAACAGTGGAAATTAGGCTAAGTTGTATTGTTGAGGTGATGACAACAAACCTGCCAGTTATTCAAGAAGACAAAGAACCACATCTGTGTTGTTCAGCTGACAGCAGTGTGTGTAAAATATGTTCAATACACTGTCATTTACACATAAAATTTTCCTTTTAACTAACTGTAACCTCTGTCATGCAGAAAGGTGATTCATTAATGGTGAGAAGCAGCTTTATTAAGAATAAGCACATCTGCATTTGAAGCCTTGGTATTCTCTTAAGAAAGAGCAGAGTGCTGTCTTCATAATGGAAGAGCCAGCTGCATTTATTTGTATGAGTCTAAGTACCTTGATGTTTTGCTCATCAGTGATGACAAAGTGAACTTTGAGACAGACACACAGTTTGTGGCTATAGTCTTGCAGGTGTTGATTGTCTGTGTGATGGTGATGTGGAAACTGAATACCCAAAGTTCTCAGTTTAACACTGTCTCTGCATCATCATACTCACCCATGAACATGCGCTGCGGGTACCACTGAGAAGAATAACACTGCATGTGCAGTCACTGAAAATAAGCTTTCTTTGCAGCCCTGCTGTATTTACTCTAAAAGAATCATTAAAGAGATTTGGCTGTGTTGTACAGAAAGATAATGCCCGGACAGTAACTAGATGGTCCAGGATCAATTAGTGTTCCTGAAATGGGAAATCCTGGTGGAGGGTGGAGGACAAATGAGAGAGATAACCTGTTTCTCTCAGTGAGGGAGGAGAGGAGCCATGAATTCATTCTCCATTTGAGCTCCATGGGGAGATTACACCCCCAATGGAACCATGAGGCATCTCTCTCACAATAGGGAGTGACAGACCCATGCATCCCCACTGCATGCCCAGCCCACAGAGGTAACACTGAACATGTAAAGAAAGCAGGAGGCTGTGTAGTTAAAACACCAGTTCCCTATATTAATAATGATACCATCTTCAGTTCACTCCTCTCCCTGGGGTAATAAACGCATCATTTTGGGAGAGGCTCACTGGTTAGAGGGGCTCTATACTCAACAAAAATCTGAAATAAATATGATGAGGAGATTAGTGATAATGACAGACCCCTAGCCTGCTTCTGCTTTATCTGAAGAAGAGACAACTGTGGTAGCACTAGGAACATGTAAGGATGTCCATGTATTGGATGCCATTAGAGATATTCTAGACATGACCCACTTGGCTGGGGCACCCAACCAGACCCAGGAGAAGCATACAGAACTACAGGTCTCTCAAGTGGATTGGTAGCAGGTGAGCTAGGATCTGCTGCTATAGAAATGAAGGGTGGTCTGCTTAGTGAGTCTATCGAGACTGAAAATCTCACCATGAAAAGCAGAGAGAAAGTGTGTTAGTGAATATATGAGTGAGGTAGTGCAGTTTATATGTAAACAGTTATGCTATCTCTGTCTTCTGTTTCTATCATTGAATATGCATCAGGCTATAAAAAATAAAAATGCAAAAAAGATCCCAAATTAAATTACAGTCTTATATTACAAAGAAGTAAAATAATTACAGATTAAAGCAAGTCTGAATAAATAATTTGGAAAGCAGTCAGTATTTTAATTAGAATGAATTTTTATACATAATAGTGTTTCTTTGCAATAAAAGAATAGCTATGATTTATTTTCAGTGAATTATTCATGAACCCTACCACAGAATTTAAATGTATTTTATCATTAATGCTAAGTCACTAGAATTAGAAACCTGGTACAGGAACATATTATTCCTTTGTTTTAGAGAAATATACATTCTTCTACTAATGCCTCTAATAAGTTAATATTTCTGAAATGTGTCCAAAAGGAGAACTGCAACTACTTGAAAGGCAGCAGTTTTATTTAATTAGTTAGTTAAGTTATGTATGTATGTATGTTATTTTTTATATATATTTATTTATTTTGCTGGTGAAAAGGTTAAGTAGGGCACCCACTTCTTAACTTGCTGAGCTGGTGTTACTTCTGGCCTGACCACCACTTTTCTGTCGTATTATTACCGTTCATTCATAAATGTGAACCAAGTCCCATCTCTATCCAAGGAACTAACGGACATAGTGATAACACTCAAATAAGGAAAGCACCTTGGGCAGTTGTGACAGGTGTTTCATCTGTACGTCTTATGAGAAAGAAATGATTTGATGTGATAGAATACTGCACAGGACACATAGGCAGAAAGTGTAAGCCTCAACATTACTAGTCAGTGAGACAACAGATTGAGCAACAAAATCCGTCTCCACAAACATATCTGACAGCACTGGCTCAAGGAAAGAAAATGGAATAAAAATATTGCAAGGAAGTACACTATAATCTGCTTAAGTGCAATTTATTTCTGCTCTTAAAAAATAAGAAATTTAAAATGAATCAATATGGCTCAAAATGTTCTACACGAGCACTTACTCAAGTAAAAGATATACTACAAAGGTAGAATATGGATCACTAAGGTGAAATGCATGGAGATATTTTTTCATAGCAATAGTGTTTAATGTCTGGAGCAGAAAAACAAGAGTGGGTAATTCATACTGAGTGATAGAAACAGAACAATCCTGCTTGAAAGCAAAAGCTTTACAAGAATGAGATCTGGGACATTATCAAAGAGTAGAATGTGGGATTATTATATTTCTCAACCTCTTTCATGGCATAATAGTAACATTAATAAGAATTATTGGAATGGCTTCATGTTGGGGCAGATCTCAAAAAGATACTTCATCAGACTTGATAAACTGTCAGATCACTGCACCTGCAGTGTGATGCATTCTCAGCAGAAGTCTGTGTTTACCCTGCATCTGCAACACTTTTTTTATTTCTAAACCTCATCTTTCTTTTAAACAAACCCATATTATATCCAAAATAGCATAAAATCCCTTGAATAAGACACAAATGACCATTAAGGAGCAATTGAGAGGTATGCCTGTCAGACCAAGGGGCCTTGGTATGTATCTGTATTCTAAGTATATCTGACAAATGCATTCATAACACATTCAAATACGTAAATACACAGTTGAACATGTTTTATTAGTGGATAAGTTACTATAATGCTCTTGTGTAGTAACAACGATCCATAGTATCCTGCTCTAGAAATACTTACCATGTTGTGGAAATGATAGGTATATATTCTGTATTATTTCAAATAGAACTGACAGCAACCTTCCTCCATTACTGAATGACTCAAGTATAGTTATGAAAGAAATAGCATATATCTATAGTAAATTTTCAATATCGTTATATTTTTACATACATCTCCTAAAAATGAGTATTCAGAAAAAAAAATGTTACATCAGTATACTATGTGAACATCTTGATCAGTTATTTTTGTTTCTACAAATGCACTCTATTTGCCACGACCTTCTATCAATATGCAGTGCAAGAAATGAGTGTTTTCCATCAGTGATAATAAAAATAATAAAAAGTATTTCAATGAGAAGAAAGGAGGGGTACAACTGCAATTTCTTGATGGTCAAATGAATGTAATTTATCACTTAGAAGAGAAGATGAGAATACAAGTTATGGCATTATTAGGGATATAATATAGTAAGCTAGTGCAATGCTTTCTAGCAACAATTTATGAGTAAAATTAATTTTAAATGTGTCTATTACTGTATCAGAACTGCAAAACATTAATATTTCAGAATAATATTTTGAGACACTTGCAAAGAAAGTGATATAAATCAGTCCATTTGGATCCCAACAGACTTGCTAAAAGAAAACTTTGTACTGAGTCTTATATATGATGTGAGTGGGTGTGTTTTATTTATTTACATATATATATATATATATGTATTGACTGACTGAGTGGAAAAGATGTGTGAAAGAATAGTGTGTTAGTGTGAAAAGAGGGTAAGAAAAGAATTGTATATACAAGTCTCTGAGTTGTTCAGACATTCCCTAATGCTGCTCATTTGTATGAGCACTTTACGTTGGGTAGGAAGAGTAACTAAATGTGGGTTCTAGATGAAGCAGCTGAGCAGAACAAGGTCTGAAGGAAATTATTTTAAAGAGTGATGTATGAGATTAAGTTATCTTTCTGTAAACGTGAGCTGCTCCAAGGTACATAATCTGTAGGTCTGTGGGATTGTAGGAGTACATGGAAGGTCATTGTTTTTTAATGTGCTGCTGCATTGTTATTAGGGGTGCTGCTGGTTTAGTGTTGCCGCTTAGGTAAATGGTGGAGACATTGATTTTTACCAGATGGATATCTCCTGAAAATGAGAGTGTGTGAACTATAACCGGCAATACTGGAACTGGATAGGATGATAGCGGCACAGTATGACTTTTCTCCAAGGAAGGAGGTGCTTGATCCACTGATGTACAGGGTTCTACATATGGTACAGTTATATCACAAAGAACAAAATCTTTATTGCTTAAGTGTGGCTATGTGGAGAGACATGGGAAAGAACAGTGTTAAGGCTAAGCAATGATCCTTTTATTTGACAATGGGGAGAAGCTACTTTTCTCTGCAGCCTGTTACCAGCAATCAGATCCTGCAGAGGTGCAGAAATAGAAAGGCTCTATTTGAAAGGTACTTAACTGGTGAGACAGGTGGGAATATCCTTGTTGATGTTACTCAGGATTTTGTATATCAGCTTTCTAGTCAGATAAGTACAAAATAAACTGCTACTAGATCTCATGCTACCAATATTAAAGGTAGAAAGGTAATATTGGAAATTGATCGTACAGGTTGTCCTTTATATAACAGACAATTCCTTTTTTGTGATGAAGCAAGTAACAGCTGTAATTTACTGGTATTGTGCACTGCACAGAATTGAATTGATTTGTCAGCTTGTAATATGAAGCTTCGTCTAGCCACCTATGTTGTGATAGAGAAGAACATGTGTCAATTCAATACTGTAACATGGAGTTGTGGAACAGGAATGCTGGATATGTAGGGAGGGTGGCCTAATGGTTAAGGTGTTTGCCTTATAAACACAAGGTGCAGGGTTTGAGCCTCACATAGGATAATTGGCTAGACTTAAAATGGCTCGCAAGGGCAGTTAGCTTAGTACTAACCTATAATCTGCCCTTTACTTATTGTTTTATGAGCTGGAAGTCATACACAGAAAACAACAGTATGTGGAAGAATATTCTTCATTATTTGCTGATCTGGATATTGATTCCTCCCCGTGTTCATTCTCATATATTTTGAGCAAGCGACCATAAAAGTTGGTGGACTTATTTCCCTAGAGCAAATGTGAATGGCTGCTTTTTTTTCATTTCTGTCAGAATATTTGTCAAAAATTACAGTTTGTGATTGTGTCACAACCTTAAATAAACCTTAAATAAGTAAAATATACAAAATCAATCAGTTTGTTAAATTCTGCTGAAATTGCATTCATGACTCCAGTGTTTGTTTTCTTATGGGCATACCACTCATGTATGGAAAGGGGTGGCTGAAATGGTGACAGGAGGACTTAATAATGTGCATCCTGTGGTACAGGCATTTTAATAATTGCCATTAACATGGTATTCCTCAAAATTAGTAAAAATAATTCAAAATAGCAATTTACACTTCAGCTAGTCATGAGTCACATACAACTAGCTATGTATATTTTGTAAGTCATGCTGTACAAAGTTACTAAGGATGAGTAGCATTTCTTCCTGATCAAGTGATCATGTGTCTGTTACCTTGAAATGAAGACAAAATGTAACTGTGTCTGTTATTTTTACATACATATTCATATTTATGCTGTAACAACTAGACGTTGATTCATTTATCCCTCTTTTTGTGTGTGTGTGTGTGTGTGTGTGTGTGTGTGTGTGTGTGTGTGTGTGTGTGTGTGTGTGTGTGTGCATAAAACAAAGAATAAAAAAGTCACACAGGCAAATACCTTAAACCTCCTGTAGTGGAGACCCATGGGATATATGCAAATGATCCCTTAAGAAGATACTAAAGTTTCAGCTACATAGGTTCTGAATGATACCTTAAATCTCGCATAGTGGCAGCCCATGAGATATATGCAAATGACCCTTTTAAAGGCATACCAGTATTTCATGGCTTCTACATTCTGAAAGAGGTAAGGCAAATATACACCCCTGTATTATCACTTTCTTTACCTCAAATTCATCTTTTAGATATCTTCAAAAGATTTTTACCCTACCCCAAGAAGGCTTTTACAATACCTTGATAACTACAAATTAGTTCTCCATCATACTGACTTTGCTTGTGGTGAAACAATGTTTTTTCCTGTTCACTGAGTTGAATGCTACATCAACACCATCTCAAAGTACATAAACATAGCACAAATGCTTTGAGACAAAAGAGTGACATATTTTGCTGTAATATAATTAACTATTAGAGACTCTTCTATGGTTCATCTCTTCAGTCTAAATGCATGATGGCTCTAATTTATCATATCTCCTCCAATAGAATCATCCATAATCAACATGGAAAATATTTTTAGAGAGCTATCTAGAAGTGTAATAGCATGAAATATCTTAGGGTCATATACATTCTGCTACAAGACTAGCCACTCAGTTGTATGAAAGTTGGCAATAGATGATTATTACTGTTGAAGTGACACCCTAACCCCATGTGTAAAAATGGGAAAATGGGTTGTGGATGGATGAATGGATTCATATTTCATATTTTAAAAATAGGTAATGTTATTTGCCTTAATAACATGAGATACAGACATTTAAATTTTGTAGGTATTGTCCAAACTAATACACGATTATTTTTGCCCATTCCTTCTCATGTACACACACACAGACACACAGATATATATATATGCATATATATGTGGTGCTTCACTTGCTTTCATCTGCCTAATATGCACTCCAACTGACTAATATGCCTGCTAACCCTCTTAGTAATTATTGAAATTTTGGGACCATACTGTTAATGTTGTAATTCATTACTCTTTTTATTGATGTATCTGATCTAAGATTCTCTACAAAATAGTTGTGCCATAGTTTCTCATTAATCAAGGAGCCTCCTATACTTGAAGATCGTCCTACATAATGTACCACCAATATCTAACACTTTTAAGTATCATTCCCATCTGCCACATTTAATATTTCTTCCTATCGCTTTTCTAATAACTGCCTTTTTTCTTTTGGCAGTGACCCTGTACTTATAACTAGTCTCTCCCATTTCTATATAACTTTCTTTTTTCAAACAAGTACTATTACTTGTATTGTGTAATGGCTTCTTACATGCATATTGATATCAAACCATGTTTCTGTTACATTTTTCCATACAGTTCTTATCCCACCATGCAGCTGCAATTTTTGTAATAGATTCTACAAAGAAAGCTCTATTTACCATTTCTTCAGTCTTTTATCTTTAATCTTTTCAATACGATTTGGTAAACACACCATCAAATTTGCTATCCTTCTGAAAATACTTTAAATTCAAGTTCAGCTGTTTATCACAGCAGACATAGTATTTTTCCTATTAATTATGGCTGTTATTGGTTTATCTTTTAATCTCATGTCTAAAAAATTTTGCCACCAGAAAAATACCCCAGAAATAAACTCTTTAATGAATTTTTAGCACTTTTGTGTTTAGCGATTGTGTCAAATCACATGATATTAGAAGTGCAAATATATTTATTCTGGGTTTTTTAAGAAATTATTCTGCTGAAGCTCTGTTAATAGTTTTGGTACAAAAGCACTAAAATGTAAATTTATTTAATGGTTTATTTCAGTGACAACATGTTTTTCTCTGTGGTATTGTGTTTTTAGCATTGCTTTAGGACTTGTGGTTATTGGTTTTTAATCCCATGTACATACTAAGTAGAGAGACGTGATCACTTTATGTCCTAATATTAATTCATTGATAACCATATCCAGTCTCAGGAAAAATTATAATATAATCAATTAATGATACAACTCTAGTTGCCATATGAGTATAGCCCCAATTGTACTCAGCGATACCTGAACCATAATGTATATTCTTATCATGTCTTGATATAATATCTAGTAATAAGGGTCTATTTCATCTACCACCAAATTTGTCAGATTTCTTTTCATTTTTTCTTTAACACTTCCCCATAGTCACTAAATTGGTTATTTCAAGCACAAAGTTTCTACATATCAGCAGCCTATTGCCCTTTTCAAAGGCATTCAAAATTTGTTTATCTGGCAAGTCCCATTCCATTTTCCTTTGATGAAAAATATTCATTTAGATGATATGCAGATATCAGAAATGACCAATAAACTCTTAAGCATTTTAATTTTATACGTAAATTTCTAGCTGTAATCAACCCCTTGGGTTCTAAACAGTTATACTTTACCTGGTCTGTACAAATACACTTATATACTTAAAAACTCAGCCAGCCAGAATCTTTTGTAGTAAAATGATAAAATATTATGCACTGCATACTGGTAATTAAATATGCAGACATTACAAACACTTGTATAGGGAATACTAAATAGACAGTCCTTCTTCTTGCTTTGTGTGTGTGTGTGTGTGTGTGTGTGTGTGTGTGTGTGTGTGTGAGTGTGTGTGTGTGTGTGTGTGTGTGTGTGTGTGTGTGTGTGTGTGTGTGTGTGTGTGTATACACAAGTCTGAAAACATCTTCCTTCTCAGCATCTTTCATATATCTCTATATCTCTACAGAAAAATAATTGCATGTTCTTTATGAAGAAATTTTTCACGAAGAATACACAAATGTATTAGCTTAGACCAGATGATTCAAATAATTCTGCTTCATTGATTAGGTGGAAGGGCTGTTCCAGCCTCAGTGGTAGTTATTAAAGTGTTTGAGGGGTCACTAATGAGTGAAGCTTCAGGATGATCCACTTCACCAGTGGCTGGAAACGAGCTATTGTTTTCTTTGTCTTTTTCCAAGTTTGGTAAAACTTTGCATCTCTTATTAGATATAGAGAAATTATTTTGCTTAGCAGTATTTTTATTGCCAAGACAGTACAAATATTACATAGCTGCTCCATTGTTCATTACATTTTTAAGTTTTGAGGAATTAGTTGGCGGGCATTAAAAAAGGTCTTCCACCCTTGTCTTGTCCCTAGCAGAAGTATTCTGATTCTATCACAGTTCTTCTACCATTAAAAATGTAAACAACATCATTGCCTGCATTTCTAATTTATAAAACAAAACTTTCGCTTGAACATCAAAAGTATGATTGCTGAGCTCAATGAAGCAGAACATGTAACAAGAAATCAGATGTGTACCCAGTACTTTGGTTCTCTTCCAATGATCTTTTTTTCAGTGTTTTGCCAAAATGAAAACTGAAGCTCATCTGTACAGTTCTCTGCCTCTCCTCTCCCTAGTATCCTATTACAGAGCAGAGAACTGAGATCTAAAGACATAATACTTCAGAAAACTGGTATTTACTTTAGTTCAAGCTGCTATATAATAGGCTCAATAAATTATGGGAAGCTGACTGATGTGTGAGTGCCTTAGAAATCAGAACAACTGTGTCAATTCCTTCTATTTGTTTTAGGCAAACTGAACATAAAGAAATACATTATCATTCCCTTCAGCACAAACAATGTCCCTTCACGCTATCAAATCAACAATACCCTAAGTATCCATGAAGTGGTAAGGGACCTGGGATCACAAGTTGACTACTGTAGTAAGGAAAGCTTTCTACGTAACACACTTGATTAGTAAAGGCATCACCTCGAGAGCAAAAGATGTTATAATCCCTGTATACTCAACACTAATCCAACCCATAATTGAGTATAACATCCCATACGGCATGTACAATACAAAGCACCTGCAGCAATTGGACAGACCTCAGGGGTTTCTAACAAAGAAGATCAAGGGACTCTAACACATGCTATACACAGACTGACTAAATTCCCTGTCACTTTACTCTGTATCATACAGACTCCTTAGGAGACACTCATGCCTGGCTTGCAGAGCAAACTCAGACCCAACCTAATGAACATGTTGAATATCCGGAAATCCAACGGGACTAGGGCCACCCATTGTGGAGACCTAAATATGGCTTGTGACTTAAATAGGACATGCTGGAGGGACAGCTTTATCTCTCAGCTCTTTGGAATGGGTATCTATTCATGTGAAACAGAGCACCTCCATGACACTGTTCAAAAGGAACCTGGACGAGTGGATGGGGCACTGTAAATTCTTACCAGGAATAGCATCCACACCCCTCCTGGACATGGGCAGTCATTACTAAATGCAATCTTGGATATAAACTAACATTTCTATGATATTACATTGTGGGTCGATAGCCTAGTAATCTCCTATGTTCCTCTGATTCTATGTCCTATTATCAATGCGATCAACCTTATTTTCAAGTTGCATAGCATATATGCACATATCTTAGGCTGGATGAATAAGTTGCAATGGTGCTGGCATGTTGTACATTAAACTGCTGTTGTTGTAACAGTGCCTCAGTCACCTGTTGTAAAGCCTAACAGTCTGTTTATGTAGCCTGCAGGTCAGTCATTGCTTGTTGCAGCAGCTCTATATAAGACATTGCCTTTAAATCTTCTGTTTGTAGCTCATCATTCATAACCGTCCTTATGCCATGTGGTCCAACTTTGATCTGTCTGCAATCCAAAGAATGTCTCACTTCACGTTCCCTAAACTGCTGGGACATAAGTCTGAGGTATTCAGACACTGTGCAGTGTTTAAATAAAAAGCTGAATCAATCTCAGCTTATTGTATAAGCATGTACATCCTGGGATGGGAGAAAAAAGTAGAGATGCTCAGTCCATTACATGCATGAGTTATGTGTACCCCACCATACCTAGGAAGTTAGCCTCATAGGGTGAAGATGAACATTGTATTTTATCACTTTTATTTGATCATTTCTAATATAATATGCCCTAACAAAGTCAAACATAATCTCCATGATACAATTAAGTGAAATGGACAAATAAGGCACAATAAATGATTGTATTTTCACTCACCAGCCATGATTTTAATCTAAGTAAAGCATCCAAACAACTTGGGTTAAAAATGTAGCATCAGCTGATATAAGTTATTATTTACCTTTAATGTCACTTCACAGATCTTCTGTCTGCCCATATATTGACTGCGGAGTAATACAGACTTAGTGTACCACTATTTGCTTTCTGACTTGCATCATGTGATGTACAGTCACTTCCCTATCTACTTTCTGGGAAGTAAGACAAAAGCATACAGCAATGTCATGACTTTTATGTCACTTACTGTGCTTTCGACTGAGATCTGCACTACCTACAACAAACAATATGGACAAGGTACTGCAGGAGTGCATGTATGAGGAAAGTCTGCTTAAGAGTGAAAGTGACGCTGAAAGCTCATTAGGATTTGGTGAGTCATATACATGTCAAGCTGAAACATATGGAAGAGTTATTTGAGGATAACCACTTCTCTCTAACTTTCCATTTAAAAAAAGATGCAGTGTAGAGGAAGAGGTGATGAGAATGATAATGCTCCTTTTGGTGTGTTGGAGCATAACGTGTTATTTCAAGGCCTGAGAAACATATAAAAGCACGCGATATAATGTAGCACAGTGCAGTACCTCACCTCACAGTAGAGAGAATTCACTTGTCACAAGACTTCAGTCTCAAACATCAACTGTAAAGTTTGTCATAGACCAACTTAATAAGAAGGCCCGGAGGCCACAGTGGTAGTACACTACTGTGAATCCTGGACAACTGACCAAAAACCATAACATGTGCTTAACCTTACAGACTTTATTTTTAAACACCTTTATTGAATTATCACTTGTGACTTAGGCACATTTGCATGTATATAAAAATAATCAAACTGTATTAAGTTAAAATTAACAAACATTCTGCTTCCCATATATTGCTATATATCATATAACCTAAACAACTTTACATAGATTATTCAGTTCCTATCCCCTTTTTTTTAAACAAGAAACATCTTTATTAAACCATCATTTACACCATAAGCAATCATACATTTATATAAATGAAAATAAACCACACCGACACAACCCTAGTTGCAAGCATTTTACATCTGAGTGCTGAAATGATAAGAACATATTTCACCAAACTTGCATTTTAACACTGTTGTCTGAGCTAATATGTGTGGAGACCAGCTGTTGCAGTACCATAAAGCAAGCAGGAACTGAAAAATAAAATTCACATTAGATCCCAGTTGCAGCTGATGACATTCTCAACTTCCATCCATTGCAGTTACATATGTCTGTTATTAGAGATTCAAAGTACAACAATATTTGTAAGATAGATGTCCTGCTTCTGTTAAAAATTAATAACTCAAAGAAAAGGTCCAACATTTTTGTTCTCCTCATGGTGACATTCATTATGATCAACTGTAAATATCTAAAAGGTATACTTAGTCATAAAAGAGTGCAATCATGTTCACCACATGTTTAGTGTGGTGCTGACTCTATGCATGCTGAGTACAGTGTAGTTTAGGAAGTTACCATAAATAAGGCAGTAATAGAATGCAGAAAGGATTATCCTGAGTAGTAGACACCACCAAACCTTCTGTTACAGCACGAAGAAATGGGTGTTACAAATGCACAGTTGTTATATGAAGGGATTCTAGGGCAGCTGACACGAGAATTGGTGAGTTGATTGTCTATGAACTTAAAAATATTACAAAGACTGCAAGGAAACAGAACACCCCAGCCCATCTGTTGTCATCTTGTGAGGTCCCTCGTTGCTGCTTTCACTAGTTTGTTTATTTTTTATTTTTTAGCATCACTGAACAAGATGATTTTGTTGCATTAACTCCATAAGTAGTCGACTGTGTTAAAACGTGTGCATAAAGGCCATGAGCATGGCCAATAAGCCCCATGTTCAGCACCCCAGCAAACATAAATGCAGAAATGTTGTAGGAAACCTGTTCTCTGGGGTATTACACAGGCCAGTGTATGAATACATTACATGAGAATGAAAGCCTTGCAATGAAGCTGAAGAAAGGAAGGCTTCAGAAGTCAACACAGCTAGAGTTTCATTGTTAACTTAAAAAAATCCAGTATTTATGGTACAGCGGATAAAACTGTAACATTACTCTGTCATCTGAGCTCATGCCATGAACCACTGAACCTCATTCTCCCTAGAAGCCATGGTCCATTGGTGGCAGTGTATTCTGAACAATAACTATTCAGAGTCACAAGCAGCATGTATGATTTGCAAACTGCACCTTCACGCTGAGTGCTCTGAAGATTAATACAAGCAGCCAGTACAACAGATGCACTTTCCACTCTTTAACAATGGAGTTTCCTGGAGCGTGAGGAAGCTGTCAAAGCAATAAATGGCATCAGACAGTATCATAACTAAACGAAGGTGATCCTTGCTTCGGATATCATAATTGTGGAATTTCAGGAAATGTTGCAGGGCAATGCAAGCAGAATCAGTAGACTATGTCTATCTTACTGCTTGGTACCCTTACCATGAGACAGCTGCAGCACTCAAATGTTTACATTAGAAACAAATACTACTTAGGTCATACCATATATATTTCACTGAACAAGCAATCAGCACTATAAATGTCTAATTGTATGCAGTCCACTGAACATAAAGCTGATGTTTTTCTGTTTTACTTTATGCATGCTGTGGTATAGATAAATAATATCTAAAGCTGATAAAAATTCACTTAATTAATTGATTAATCAATTCATTCATTCATTATCTAGTATCTATTTATTTAAGTCAGTGGATGCATAATTAAGTTTCCCTGAACAGAATGCCATTCTGTCGTAGGATACACATAAACACACACACACACACACACACACACACACACACACACACACAAACATATGTGGACAACTGGGTGGCTCACCAATTTACATACGGCATGCGATTTTGATGTGTGTGCATGTGTGCATATGTGCGTGTGTCCATGTGCATGTGTGTGAGTGTGTGTGTGTGTGTGTGTGTGTGTGTGTGTGTGTGTGTGTGTGTGTGTGTGTGTGTGTGTGTGCATGTGTGAGTGTGTATGTGTTTGTGCATGTGTGTCTGTGTGTGTGTGAGAGCATGCATGTGTGTGTGAGTGTCCTCTGTAGGCAGCCACAGGTGAAATCTTTGTTGCGGTGGTTATTATGAGTATCTATAATAGCATCATAGTATATCAGTATTTTGATTACTAAGTTAACCAACATTTAATGTATGTATGCATGTATTTATGTATTTATTGTCCAGGAAAGTATGATTGTGCAATGAAACCCATTTTCCATGGATGCCTAGGGAGAAAATCTCTAATGAAACTTAACAAAGAGAAACTTTTGCATTGTCAGTTGGTAAGAGACAAAAAAAAACAGGACACAAATTCTAATCTGCTGAGGAAGCATTCAGATAAAATTATCTGCATATTCAGATAAAATTGTCCAGGACTGCATAGCACATCGCAAACTCAAACAACATTGTTACACAGTTATAGAGGTATGATAATGCATCAGTTGAAACAAAAATATATACATTTTTATGATAGTGTATCAGTTGAAACAAAAAATATATACATTTCTTTTATTAAGGAACTGGAGGAGATAGATGAAGGAAACATAAAAAGTATGATTTGTTGGATCTAGGACATTTGCTCGACTGAGCAAATGACCGAAATCCAAATGGCCGGGCATACTTACTAGAAAGTGCTTTTCACCGAAGAAGCACTTTTGCGTAAGTATGACTGTTGCCAAGGCTGTACTACGGTGCGGGTAAGGGAAATTTCCCTTTTCTCCACTGTAGTGCAGTCTCAGAGGGAGAATATTAAAGTGGGGGGTGTGGGGGGAAAATGTAGTATTTTTTTTTTGTCACACTTTAACAAAAGCGCTTTTTCGATAAAAGCATTTTCATTAAAGTGTGTCCATTTTTTATGGATTCGGACATTTGCTCAGTCGAGCAAACGTCCTAGATCCGATTTGTTATAGTGAGTGTAAATTAGAAATAGATATAAATGGCAGCAAGCAGAATGCCAGGGAGAGTCAGAGTCAGTGTACATGTAATAGATGTAAAATATAGTAGTGATAGTGAAAACAGGAGGCTTACAGGAAAAATGTTGAGGTATGGTACCAGCTGAGGGCTGAGGTGAGGTGGTTTTGGGTTGGACTTCTTATTAAGGATTATTAAAGGAGAAATTAAATGACACTGAGATTGTCTACACAGCAAATTTAATGCTGAGTATCATAAATGTGGGCTTCATGTGTTATGCAAAATCCATCCATCCATCCATCCATCCATCCATCCATCCATCCATCCATCCATCCATCCATCCATCCATCCAGCCTTCCATCCATCCACAGCCTTTGTTTTCTAATTTTTTCAGTGACCATCTCCCAGTCTTTATAAATCATGCTCCCCCCTCCAGTCAAGGTCAACACTAATATAAAGAAACAAAAAAAATTTACCTCATTCAACCCTTTAACATTCAACAATATTCCAAAGACAACAGATTGGAGTTTACAAAAAACCCTCCCTCTTGACAAAGCTATTGATTACTTTAACACTACCTTCATGAGTACACTAAATAGTCTCATACCTCTACATGTACAGAGGATCAAAAATAACCATGTCTCTTGTCAATCCAAGCCTAGTCAACTTCTCATGCATGCCAGAGACAAAATATGGAGATTATGGCAAGCACACAGAAACACCCCAAACCTATTAAAATTCAAACAACTGTGCAACCAAGTAAAGAAGATAAAAAGGAACACTACCTAAAACCTAAAACTGCAAGTCCAACCACTAGCAGAACCCAAAGAAATTCTGGAATTCCATAACCTCACTACTAAACCCAGGCAGGAAAAACAACTTCTGCCCTCATCCTGACAAATCTCCTGTAGAAATAGCCTCCCTATTTAATACCTTTTTTATAAACTCCATAGCCAACATCACAGCAAAATTTTCTCAAACAAATCACCCCACATCCCACACATCTGCATCTAGATCACCAATGCACTTCCCCTCCCAACCCACTATCAGCACTCAGAAAACCCCAACACCCCCTCCTCTTCTACCTTTACTATAAAGTCAGTCCCAATCCCAACTATAAAAACACTACTACTAAAGCTAAAACCTTGCTCTAACACCCCAATGGCATACCACAGAATATCTAAAAATTGTTGCTGACAGTATAACTTACCCCATAAGCATAGGTATCAATAGATCCATCCTTGAGCCCTACGTTCCCAAAACAGGAAAAAGGCCTTCATTCTCCCTCTCCATAAAGATGGCAACAATACTGACATCACTAACTTCCAACCCATTGCAATTCTTTCTCTGATCTCCAAAAGCTTAGAAAAATGCATCAATATTCAACTTCTCCACTATTGTCTTCACAACCAAATCCTTTCACCATCACAACATGGCTTCAGACCTGGCCATAGTACTACAACAGCCCTTGTCTCCTTTATGGATATAGTCAACAGAGCCTACGACACTGGCAAAATGATCTCCACCCTCTTTGTTGACCTATCCAAAGCATTCAACAGTGTTTCTCACCCTTTACTTATCACCCAGCTCTCTAAGATTGGTCTTTCTCTCCCCACTTTAAACTGTTTCTCTTGTTACTTAAAAGAAACAAAACAGGCTGTCAGATGGAAAAACTCCATCTCTTCTTCCCTCAACATCCCTACCGGAGTTCCTCGAGGGTCTATACTTGGACCACTCCTATTTAGCATATTCATAAACAACTTCTACCCATCTCTTTCTCAAGGATCTGTCATTCAATATGCAGATGACTCTACTATTTTCTGCTCTGCCAACACCTTCTCTGATCTACTACAATTAACTCAACAGGCCTTCTCCTCCACTGATTGCTGGATGCACAACACCCACCTACCCCTGAAACCAAATAAAACTAAAATCATGCTGTTCACACATAACAGAACAACCCCTTGAACAAAACTTCACTATCTGCTCTCATAGTAAGACTATAATTTTTTTAGTCATTAACCACACAAAGGTCCTTGGAGTCACTATCAGCGAACACATGAAACTCGACCTGCATATACAACACAACATTCGCAAAACTCATCTCAAACTTGGAATCCTCTATAGACATAATCACTTCCTAAGTCCATTCACAAAAATAACCCTCACCACAACTTACCTCCTACCCTCTGTCATCTACGGTGTGCCCCTACTTACCAATATCCAAAGCTCAGCTAAATCTAAACTTGAGGCATGCTACAATAAAATCGCCAAATTTGCTACCAACTCTAAATACTCCACCCATCACTGCACTTCTCTTAAGTCACTGAAATGGCTAGAACTACCCAACTATTTCTCCTACTTGCAACTGTCTACAGCTCACAAAATACTGTTTAGACCTCTAGATTGTCCTGCCCTGAGCTCAACATTCATCTACTACTACCCTAACAGGGCTGTTAGATTAGGGGATCAGAAGCTCTTGCAGGTTCAGAAACCTAACCTCCATCCAGGCCAGCTTCTTTATTTATGCTCAGTAGTCAAGAACTGGAATGCTCTGCCTCTGTCCACTGGAACAACTTAAAATCCTACCTCTTTCAAGAGTTCCCTTCACAACCACCTATCCTCAGGCTGGACATGTACCTGCACCAAGCCCCCCTAAAAAGTGTATGTCACACTATTTCTTATCAACCTTATTGTTTCCTTTTTTGTTTAAGATAATACTACTGTAGATAGAGATTATAGAGACAGCACACTATGTGGATCTTTACTCTATACTGATTGTTCAGATTATACTACTGCGCGTTTTTCTCATTGTATTTACTCTATATTTTTGTACATACTTTTCTTTGTAATTCAGTTTTGTAATTCAAACTGTTAATTTCTTGTACTGTGGAGCTTTTCTCCCCAGGCCTCCACTGAAAATGGATTCTATATGGCCCATTGTGGACTTTACCAGTAAACAAAATGCAAATAAATAAATAAAATTATTATTGCCATACGTTATTACAGATGATGATTAGTCGTGGTTGATTTTATTGCTCAAGTCAACACTGAATCTGTTGAACTTGCAATGAAGTTCCTACATAATGATAATGACCTGGACTTCTCTTGGGTTGCTTCCTTATCATTGCAAGTCAGTGCTGATGACCCAGGCAAAGCTATTGATAATTTGTAATACTACTGTCATGTCACCAATGATAGACTATACGAAAACTACTGTACTGTACTGTTCTTCACAAAATGTTAGGGCTGCAAATGTTCTGCACTACATTTCCTGCATTGCTATTTTTCAGCAACGTGTGCTTTTACTCTTGCAGTGTTCATTTCAGACTGTAATATTACAAATGATTATAACTAATACTCACCTGGGCTGAGCCTGAAAATAGCTCATAGATTCATAGGTTCATAGGTTGGTACTAGGCTATCGGCCCTAGGGCCTATACAAGCCTAGCCATAACAATTCCCTGGCTATTTCTTCCCACAGTATTTACTTCCCTATAAAACAGGCATGGAGCAGGTCAAACAGTTTGAAGACAAAGCGTGAGACACTTATGCTGTCTGTTGCTCAGAAATCTCATGTAAGAAAGCAATGACCTTTTCCTGTGAGATTATTCAGCCTCAGATAATCCAGCAATACTTTTTTGTGCAGTTGACAGGCTGTATAGCCCAGCCTGTCTGTCTTCTGTTAAAGCTATTTTGATGTTATTATATAAGGAAATTGAATGAGTTTTTACTGATAAGGTTGCCAATGTGTTACTTACTCAGCATATTTGCTCAGTGGTGGAATGCCCTTATCTTTGCTGGGCAGAGAAATTATGTCTCTACATTCCACTTATCGCAGCTTAAGCCTTCAAACTAAAATTATTACATTTTGTATTGACTCCTTAGGCCCACTGTTTTTTCTAAACTGTCTGGATTTTTCACTGAATTAAGATATTATTTTGTAATGGAACACTATTTTTGAGTTATTTGCTGTTGTAAAGAGGCCTTAGTTACCTTGTTCTGAAGACGCCTTCTCTGAATCCATCACATTCTGTGACTTAGCAAGGTTGACAAGAATGTTGTACAGGTACAGCTTCACTCATGCTTGACTTACCATGATCTTCTAGATACATAGAATTTGGTTTTAGAACTCAACACAACACTGAAACTGTCTTCATCAGACATGTCACTGACCTCTTGATGGCTAGATTTCAAAGGTTATATCCAGTCATAATGCACCCTAACCTCTCTGCAGCCTTTGACAACATGAATCATATGTTGACCAGCCAGCTGAAACACTTGTCATGGTCTTATATGTATAGTACTTGAGAGGTCTGACTACTGTCTCTGTGGTAACACTCTGTAGGTTGGGTCAGCTATTTGCTCATCTGCTAGCTACTCGCTTGTTTATGAGGTGCCATAGGGTTGATATTTCAAGTCATTATTTTTACTCATGTTTTTCATGTTACTATTAGCAGAAATCACTTGGGGAAGAAGTATTTCAGCGTTAGCATTATGATGATGATAGTCATTTACACGTCTCCTTCTGTTAGGAGCATGTATCTGATTTTAGTACCCTTAAAAATGAATGGCATTGATACAATTTTGGATGAAATCTTATTGGATTAGACGGAATCCATCTTAACCAATCAAAGAATCACTACTCATATACTTTATAAGCACACACTACTCTGTGTTTATCACTGTTCCCTTTCATTTCTTCTCTCCATTATGTTTAGACCATGCTGGGGTTTGTGAGGTATGTGTGTAGAATCTCAAGTGATATTTGACAATCCTTTGACACTGAAAGATCAATTGTCATTTGCTAAGTCATCCTACTATCATTTAAATAATATCTGACTGATTGAGCACTCAATTCCACACTCATACTTTGCCACAGTGATCCATATACTTGTAAATACAAGTCAATTACAAAATCATATAATTACTAATCAACTGGCCTGCCTTTAATCAGTGCAGGATGATTCTTCACAGCACTAAGTCATATCTTTCATTCTAGCCATATTACTCCTGTTCTATGAGAGTAGTACTGGCTGCTTACTACGGTAAAATCTTTATTTAAAAGTTTTGTTTCAACCTGTCATGCACTACACAGACTGTGTCCCTATTATTTGAAAGAGCACCTGTTCTCCTACGTCTCCACAGGGCAATAGAGGTCATCAAGTGACAGGGCAATACAGGTCATCAAGTGAAAGACTGTCAGTCACACCCAGAACTTGACTAGAGACTTCTGCTATGTACTCATTTGCCTGCATGGAATATATTTCATGGAACTAGGTACTTTCCATAATTTGGGCATGTGAAACCAAGGCTTTATTTTAGTGGTCATTAAAGTCTGTTTGTTTCTGTCTACATTGGGTACACTTTATTGTGATTTTATTCATCCTGCATTTACATATGTATGTATGTATGTATGTATGTATTAATGTATGTTTTTCACCATTTGTTAGATGCTTAAGTTTAAACAACTTAATCAAATAAAGATAGAAGATTAAAGACACTATCACACTTCATCATCATAACACTAGGATGCTTGTGAAGCAGTGAAACAATGAGCCACACTGGTATAAAGCTAGCGAGTTTCAATGTACATTATCATCAGTTAGAACAGTATGATAAGTAAGCAATAGTGCCTGACAAGATGGGTGCTATAGGGAAAAAAGGGGCAACCATAATATGTTGTGAGGCCTGACATCACTGGTGTGAAGATTTTGGTCAATATGGCTGAACAATTTTGTAGTAATTTGGAAGAAAACAGTTGAAAAGCAGTTTGGGCCTGCGGCTCTAGCAGGATTTAACTTTACTACTGTCTGGTGTAATTCTTGCAGCATGAAAGGTTCCACACAACTGTACCTGTCTTCATGTGACAGTAACGGTGCTTGTAGCTGTCTGCTTTCCCTGTCATTCAGGTAAAACTTGTATCACAACATTTGTTTGTGCTTTCCTAACCCATACTGTCTGTTGTGCAACAGGTCAAACTCACTGAACATCTTAGTTGCTCTTTGAATTAGAATCCTGGTAAATATCTCCTAATCCCTTAAAAATGACCTTATGTGAGTGAATGCAGTTATTTTTATATGTGGTATACCAAAAGTATAATAAATTATAAATGTTCATAGCAACCTTGTATGAGTCATCAGACTTCAGCTCCACTCGACGGCGGCCATGAAAAAGCTCTTAAACAACAAAAGTACGCATAGATCAATACCTGATGATATCATAATTGCATTTGTTGTAATTAAAAGGTAGTGATAAAAGCAAACAATAAAACATACTTAGAGTGATGAAAGGCCTGCACTGCAGCAGTTAATGCTTTCATTATTTCAAGTTACAATGTGCAAGCTCCAAAAGCCAGATCTATTGCTATACTGACAATAAGATTATAGATTGCCACTCCTGGAAAAAGAGATATGCTATTCTAATTCAGTCCATGCTATATTCTTAAATATTGGTTTGTTCTGGTTTCAACCCATAAGTGTTGTGGGTGTCATAGGTGGGGAGCTCAGTTCAGGCACTATATATATTTACTTTTAAAAACTACAGTGTCTCAGAACAATAGCAGTATGTTCCCAAGTTCAAGTTTTATGTTTATTGATGTGATTACTGCTATGCACTCTTAAAATAAAGGCACAATGAAAGTAATAGCAGCTAAAATCAAATACAAAAGAGGCAGTGCAAAATAAAAATTAGAATAAACTGCACAGAATGATTCGACACTTACACAAATATAACTGGACAGTGGCACAGTAGCAAAATAATAAATAAACACTTCTCAACTCTAAGCTGGATCAAACAGGTAAGTAATTAATGAGTGTTAAATGCCACACACTATGGGCAATTCTTTAAGCAGCATATTCAAGATGAATGTTCCTTAATAAGCAAAGCAACATCTACCATTTTAGAATGGCACAGTGATGCAGCGGTTTACATTGTCACCTCACAGCAAGAGGCTCCCTGGTTCAATTCTTAGCAGGGGTGTCTTTATGTAAAGGCTGAATGTCCTCTCTGCATTCATGTGGGTTTCCTCCAGGTACTCTGGTGTCCTCCCACATTACAAAGACATGCATCTGGAGTGTTTCTCCCCAGCCCTCTGCTAAAAATCAGCTTGTTCTGAGTTAGACTTTCCCGGTAAACAAAGGCAAGATAAATAAACATATGCTAGATGATTCAGGAAACACTACTAGAAGTATCAGCATTCCCTCAGTGGTCAAGCACAAAGAATGGATCGGCAACTACCACAAAAGAATTTCTCACAAAAAGGTGGGGAGCTCTGTTATGAAGGGACAGACAGACAATGACTATAATTTTGAATTTTATATGTGGAAAAGCTGACAATCGGGTGTAGTTCGTGTAAGACCTGCATAATATGCTGGTATTGAGATATCTTGGTAGATATCCAGCCTACAGAGTTTCCTGCTAGCTGGTGAAAATCAAGTTGCCAGATGGAAAGTCTTCAGTACAAGGCATTACAGGAAAAAACAAGTATAATAATGCATTAGCTGAAGAACGCTGACAAATTAATGGAAGTCCTGATAGCTGAATCTGTAAAGAGGAAGTAAACCTTAAAAACACTCTTTAGCAATGCAAGCAAAAAATGTGAACTTTTATATTATAGCTTTGATTTTAATTGTGGTCATTAGCTACTCTTCAATAAAACACAGTTTGAGTCACATAAGAAGCAAATGGCATGCCCACTCTAATCATATTTTGAAAGAAAAATAGGTATCAGTCCCACATGACCAGCTAACCAGCTCCCTGTATCTTCCAAAGGTAATTTTTAGAATTCGTTGGATCACCCAGTGGTTTATTGCATCACCTCACTATTCTGAATCTGCAATTTCTGTAAATGGCATGTTCAATCTAGTCACTCCTTTTTTCAAGCAAAAGTGTTTCCATCGTATTATAAGGGCATATTATCATATTTCACCAACCAACAGACTGTTCCATTGGGTAATGTTTATGTCTCTAACATAGATAATGTCTAATGGGTAGGATAATAAAAAATAGAACAAATCAAAAGGACAATAAAAAGCACAAACTGACATTACATCCAATGATAACCGGAGGTGACTAATAACAATAGATTCAGACTTAGAATCCCTTCAAGAAAGGTGAGGAGAGCTAAGATAACAAATAAATGTAACCACTGGATGAAATAATATGATCCAGTGAAATATGGAGATAACTCCACCCCTAGGAAATTGACTATACATGTTTAGCAGGAAAGCATTGCTTCCATATTTGATGTTTTGCCAATATCATGCACATTGACTAGTGCCACTGCAGAGGTAAGTATTTCAAATGTGTTCTTAGATCACAGTTAAGTAAGTTTAGAAAAAAATATTTGTTGTACGTAGAGGAAAATGACATTGACAGTTTGACTTTGGGCCAGATTTATGAAGGCTTGCACAGAGTTTAAGAACAGTGTAAGATGGCAGACAGGCAATATATCTGCCGGGCGATTCAGCAATAGCCAGTAGGGGCATGCATGACAGCTTCTAAAGCTACTCTTGCACGGACAGTGTTATGGTATGCAAATTACCTCATTTGCTGCTGAAAGCTATGCAAATGAGGTAAATTTGTGATCCAGGAACCAGTAACCTGTCCATGTAAGAGTAGTGTTATCTGCAGAATTGTACTCCGTTGGTAACGGAGTACAGTTCTGCAAATAGCTAAACGGAGCTATGACAGCTCCAAATAAAGGATGCATCTAGTTAAGAAAGCATGCTAATGGCCAAATATAAGGCCATTGGCATTTGCAAATGTTGCAAATCCTCAAAATCCAATGTTATTTTTTTCCCCGATCACCGATGTTTAACCGTAGCGCAGCGTCAAGCAAACATGCTGCACTTTAAATTAAATGAAAAAAAAGGGAAAAACATCCACAAATGTGCTTTTACACTAAAAAGCTTGTCCTGCCATGCAGGTGAATGGCAGGCTGCAAACAATATGGCCACTGAGTAGTGGTTGCTAAGGGGGGGGGAGCTCAGTGTGAGAGATGTAACCAAGCATTAGTAGGCAATCCTATGCAAATGAAGATAAGGATAGTGAATCCCAACTTTCCCTGGCATGTGAGCCATGTCCCTAGAGTGTAAGTGTAGTAGTAGGGTAGTAGTCGAGTAGAAGATAGGTGACATCATGAGGGGGTATGTCTGAAAGACTGTAAGGTGATTGGAGCACAGTGGCATGTGTTTGCCTTGAGTTGCTCAGGATTGCAAGAGGCGTGTTTACAGTGGTAGTAGCTGAAAACAAGAAACCAAATGCTGTGGATATATCAGAAATTTCTTGCAAACAGGCACACAGCGTGTGCGCATGTGTGTGCGCATGTCCACGCATGTAGGCGAGTGTGTGCTAGTGTGCACACGTGTGCGCTTGTTTGCACGCCGCTACCCCTTGTGGAAACAGAAAGGGAAAAAGGAAGGAAAAGAAGTAGTAGGAAGTTAACCAAGGAGAACTAGCAGAGCTGCCAGGTAAAATATATCACAATCAGCCAATTACACAGGCAGTCGACTAGCCCAGCCCAGCAATATAAACTCTGCAAACAGCAGTCTAACCTGTTTTTTCACAAGAACTCTGCAACACTGCAGTTTAGAAAGAGTGAAAACTCAAAAAGCTTAAGGCTGACAAAATGTTAAGGGCTGCCATTGCTATTATAAACCAACATGTGCAAGGTGCTGAGGGTGGTGATGTTGTGAATGCTGCTGAGCAACCCACAGTGAGGAGACAGAAAAGAATGTACAGACCCAGGGTAACCTACCAGGGGCTACATGAGCTGGAGATAGTGGAGTGCTATAGAATGGACAGAGACCTCCTGCAGCAAATTGTTGAGCTGTGCCAGCCACGCCTCACACACAGAACCAACAGAGGGGAACCCATCCCAGTGGATACCAAGGTATGTGTTGGCCTACAAATACTAGCTACAGGTACCTTCCAGAGACCAACTGGTGATATGATGGAGGTTTCACAGACATCAGCATCCAGGGTACTGCACCATTTCCTGGATGCCATGTCAGCACATGTCAGTAAGCATGTATATTTCCCCAATTCCAGTGAGGCATTGGCCAGCAATATGCGTCTCTTCCACCAAATAGCGGAATACCCTGAGGTGGTGGGTGCAATAGACTGCATGCACATACACATCAAAGCACCACCCGGTGAGAGGGGTAGTGTCTACATCAACCACAAGGGCTTCCCCTCCATCAACTGCCAAGTTGTGTGCGATGCCCAGGGCATAATAATGAATGTGTGTGCTGGCTGCCCTGGAAGCTATCATGATTCCCACATCTGGCATCTGATGCAGCTGTACCAGAGATTTGCCAATGGGGACATCCCTGGCGGTCACCTAGTGGGGGATGCTGGATATGCACTGGAGCCGTGGCTGATGACACCCATCAGAAATGCACATACACCTGAACAAGAACTACATAATGAGGCACATGCACAAACAAGAAACATAATTGAGCATGTGTTTGGGATGCCCAAGTCATGGTTCCGGTGCCTGGACACATCCGGTGGAGCCTTGCAGTACTCACCAACTACATGTACCCAAATTGTCATGATATGTGCCATGCTACACAATATGATCCTACGAAAACAGCTGCAGCAGGAACAGCATGGGGCAGGGCTAAACAGCCCCCCACCATTGCCAAGGCCTGCACAGGCACAGCATGACTCAGAGGAGGAACAACCTGAGCCTGCCCCAGTAGGCAGAAAGAGGCATGCCCAGTATGCCTTGGCTTTGGCAAAGAGGCAATGCATAGCACATACACTGACTCAGTAGGAACCCTGGAAATGACACCTCTCTCTGACTCGCACATACAATAAAAAGGATGCCTAACTTGACACTACCTGTTTCAAACATGTATACGGAGTGAATTATGTGCATCCGACATAACTGGGCAACGTTGGGCAATGTTGCGCAAAGTCAGGCAAAGTTGGCTAAACACGCTCTCACCTGCTTTACTTTTCCTTAACCAGTCAGGTCTGCCCAGAAGGAAAATAAAAAGCAATGACAGGGCTCAAACTCAGGATACTGTGCACTATAGTCACAGTACTGAACCACTAAGCCATGACAGCATTTCACTGGCACAGACACAGCAAGGCAATTGTAAACTAATGCAAACACAAACAAATGCTGTATCATGCCCTCTGAACTTCCTCCCAGGCCTATGCGGATAGATAACAGCAGGCCAGGCAGTGTGATGTGGGTTGGGTAGGCTATGAAGTCACAAACTATTAAACGTGGAATTGGAAGCTAAGTTCTGTAGTACAGTAGTATGCCTCAAGCCAGTATGATAGGCAACAGTACAGACTGAAATGGAGTACCTGACATAGCAGTGCAGGCCTAGCAAATGTGTATAAGTGTCAGGTGAACCCCTCATCCAATGTACACCCACAGTAACAATCAGGTGTGCCCCCTGGGTAGAAATGTACAAATAACAGCTGTCCCCCCTGTATGTAGAAATGTTGATAAGTCTATGAAAAGCGACTCATGAAAGCCCTGTAGGCACAGCGTGCTTCCTGTCGATGTACAACACAAAGGTGAGCCCTGAAGTAAAAAACAATTTGATTTTTCACACACATATAGTATATATGTCCATACTGGGCATGCTCACGCACTTTAGCAAATCCCAGTCAGCAACATACTGAAAGGTCATACTGGGCATGCTCACACACTTAGGCCATGTCTGAGTACAGCATTGGGCCACACATATCTGGCAGTTGCAGTTCTCACTCCAGAAACATGTCACTATCCACCAATCCTGCCTTGCACACACAGTGATATGAAAACAGACCCATACAATATATTGGACTCCTGTCATAATCAAACTATGTACTACAAGTACTGAACTTGTTCAGAGAAAGTGAAAATTCAAAGAAGACCAATAAATCTCTGATCAGTATCATCAATCAACAATGAGCACTCATAACATTATCCAATTCATGTCCTGGCAAAAATATTGTCAAAGAGCCCATAGAGAACCATAAAGCTTTATTACGCAATGTCATAAATATCAATGTAAGCACATATATGTTCTGAGTCAGTGCAAACTGTAAATTAATACATGTACATGACTGACACCGCCAACATCTTGTCAGACAGGTTCATACATATTTATCCCCCTGTCACTGACAAAAGGGCCCATTATCATACCTGGAGACTGTAAAAACCCAGAAATCACATATACAATGGCTAAACAGCACTTTCCAAACCTAAAAACACGGCGTCTATGGGATGACATGGCTTCCCTAGCTGTGTCATATGTGAACTCCAAAACAAACAGACCCTGCACCTGAACAGTCTGTTGAGACTCACCCTCTGTACAGGATATGAAACTGTTGAATATGTTACAGCAACATTTGGCACACTCCACAAGTGTTGGTGCACAACAGACTATAGGAACTATTGTCTTATAAGCCTATTAAGCCTGAACTGCAAGGCCATGGAGTCCATCATGATGGAACTCATAAACAGAGCTATTGTGAGCCTACAAACACCCAACCCTACCAATTTCAAACCTGCTAGACTGTTATCAAGGCAGTCACCCAGGACATACATCAATGAAATGAGCTACACATGTCCCACATAGACCTTGGAAAGCCCTCTTTCAACATCCCAGACACATGTCGTATCCACAAAATCAACAACCAGTGCATAAATATGTATGTCATTTGATCGATTACCAACTGGGGCACAGATAGATCTCACAAGGTAAGAATTGTGGTCTCCTGTCCAAGCTGGTAACAACCGCTGTCCCCCATGGCTCAGTCTTGGGACCCCTCCTGTCTGGTGTATACTTTTCAGAAATACAGTCAAACACACGAGGGCTATGTTTAGCAAAGTTATAATCGATGTGTGGGACAACAGAGACATCCTTAAAAAGGGTCTCAGTCAAACACGTGTTGTGTAAAAATTATGCCCTCGAGCTACAATCATACAAATACCACATAGATGCCAACACCCTAAATATGGAGGTGATAATAAAGGATCTATGGACACATGTGGATAGTCATCCCTACTTCCAGAAACATATTCACAAAGTGGTTAGAAAATCATGCTATGTGTTCCCACAAACTGCCAAGGACTTTGCATGTAGGTCAAAGGAGGTTCCCTCTACTTATCAGTCATCAGACCCATCAGAGAGTACCACAACACACTTGCGATGAATCTGACTAGACACATTCATCAGCTGGAAAGACCACTGAAGTACCTCAACAAGAGGATTACTGCCCTCAAACAGTTGCTCCATGCAACCAGACTGAATTGAACTCAATCTGTACTCTGTTGCATACTGTCTACTCAGGAGATCTCTGCCCAACAGACAGGTCCATGTCCAAATCAGAACTGATGTACATGCACTATCTGAAGTAAACCCAAGCTCACTGTACCACATGCTCTAGGGATATCATCATCACAACATTAAATAGAACATGTTGGAGAGATACATGACTAACTCACAGACTTCCCTTGCTTTGGAACAGGCTCCCAACTGACATTAAGCCGAGACCCTCACTGACACTCTTCCAGAGGAGTCTTGATGAGTGTATGTGAAACTGAACTGTCACACCATGGATCACTTCATCAGCTCTGCTACACGGAGGCCTAGGGAACTAACTCCATGGGTGGTGATAGCTGCAAACTCTGGCCATACTAATATATGCCTTCAGGCAGATAGCCTATCACCTACCTATGTACCTATAGATATATATATATATATATATATATATATATATATATATATATATATATAGGGGGAACACAGTATAATAAGCCAAAGATGGATGGGCAGAGGTGTGTAAGAGGGTGACCATGACAGGGAGCCATCCAGGACTGTCCCACCCAGCACACATCCCAATGGCACGAAAGACATGAGGTGCACATCTCTCCCACTGTACATAACAGTCACCAGTATCTTTAAGCATTACAGTGCATGTGGTCCATGTGCCTGCTGTACAACATGACTGTACAGTGAAGTACACATCTACTATCTGTAGACATGTACCTGACACATAGGTCCATAGGTATGTAGTAGACTATCTCCATGAAGGCATATATCAGCCTATGCAACTTGTGCAGCTTTCACCACACCATTGGGTAGTCTCCCAAGGCCTAGTTCTAATAGTTAGCACCCTAAGCCCCTTTCTAGTAGGGCTGCTGATGTGATGCCTGGCATGAACTGTCTGTTTCCTATCTACTCATCAAGGTTCCAACTGAAGAGTGTCAGCAAGGGGTTCTGTCTGATGTATATTGGGACTCTGTTCCACAGTAAGGCAAGTGTCTGGGATAGTACTGTATCCCACCAGCATGTTGTATTCATTGTTCTGATGAGGTTCATATCCCTGGAATGTGTAGGGCGACTCAATGTTGTTATGTGTAGATGGAACATGTTCAACAGTCATGTGTTGGACATGGCTCTGTATGTTAGGCAGAGTGTGCCTCTGAGTAGGCGGTACGCAACGAAGAACAGATGTAGGTTTACCAGTTGTGTTGCATACCACAACTGTTTGAGGCCAGTAATCCTCTTGGTGAGGTACCTATATGGTCTCTACAGCTGCTGGATATGCTAAGTCGAGTGCATCCAAAATGGTGCATTGTACTCAGTGATGGGTCTGATGATATAAGAGTAGAGTACCAACACTACCTCTTTGGATCCTGATGCAAACCCTTTGTTGATTAGGTGGGCCACATAGGATCTCCCAATCACTTTGGCAACATGGTTGTCAAAGGAAAGATGACTATCTACTTGTGTCCCCAGATCCCTTATCACCTTGTCATTTTTAAGGAGGTAACACCCATGTGGTAGTTTGTGTGTATTTTGTTTTCAACAAAGAGGATCACTATGCATTCCTCCACAGTGAGCTTGAGGCCATGATTCTGACACCACACATCTGTCTCATAGAGTCCCTTCTGGAAAATATGTCTGTCTTCCGGGGAATCTATTATGGCAAATACTTTACAATTCCCAGGAAACTTAGTCAACCACAACTCTCCTGTGTTGGCATGTACATTTGAGAAGTCTATACCAAACAGGAGGGACCCCAGGACTGAACCTTGGGGGACACCAGTCATTACCAGTGTAGAGTCTGACATGTAGCCAGGAACTCGTAATGTGTGGGATATATCTGCGAGGCAGTTTGCAATCCATTTTGTGATGTATGGATTCATGGCCAGGTTGGTGAGTTCATCTATGATACCTGACTGGGGAATGATGTCAAAGGCCTTAGCAAGGCATAGGTAGGCTGTGTGGATCTCATTTTAATCATCCGTAGCCTGGGTAACTGTCAAAGAAATCCTCCCAGTTCATGAGGCGTGTTCTGCATTTGACCAAGCCAAACTGTGTGTGCTCAACTGTATGAAAGTTCCCAATCTCTGTATTGTTGACTTCCATTATGATTGGCTCCATTACCTTGCAGAACACAGTTGTCAGGCTCATAGAGCATGAATGCCAAGGGGGGTTTCATGGCCCCACCCCTGTGGAGTGTGAAGAACATTGCTGTGCAACATTCTATGGGTACATATCCTGTAAAGAGCATGTAGAGAGAGGTGTAGGTATCCTTGATGAATATGGATACATCCTCACCCTATATGCTATGATTCAGCTTCTGATGCTGGAAGGTATGGAATGAGTAGTATCCTGATAGTGCTGGTGTCCTGTCTAGAGTCTTGAACTAGCTTACCGATACTGCACAGATATCAATATTCTCCATAATGAGAAGTGCCTCGAGTGCGTGCATCTGGAGACTGAGACTTCTGGCAATGAGTAGCATTTAGCTCACTTTGTGTTTATTTGTGTTGGTTATGGGGTTTGGTTTGTCCTGTGTGACCGGTGTTCCACACCTGATGTCAGCGCCTCATTGGTCCCATCTGACCATAAGCTAATCCCCTACATATTCACATTCGGGACCCACACCCCCATTAAGGAAACCATGTTAAAAAATTTCTCCAAAGCCAACGTCATGCTTCTTAAGACAGAAGTGCTGAACTGCAGGACACACATGCAGATGGACAATACAGTTATGACTACTTAATCCTTCACAATTGCACTTCATAAGCACTTACATGACTGCATGCCTTGTGCTATCCCAAACAGAACCAAGACGCTAACCTCCAAGAAAAGGAAGCCAATCTGGTGTCCCCCTGCCATAAACAAACTGCACAACAGAAGGAAAATACTGTTGCAAAACAGGGGAAAATCCCATGAGGGGAGGAGCTCCATGGTCCACATCAGTAAGAAGCTGTGATCCATGATAAAATCCTCCAAAGCTAGTTATGAAAACAGAATCAACACTGATTCTAAAGACAACCACAAAGCATTCTATAGCTATGTCAAGAATCTCAATGGCAACACTCAGATCTGCTCTGAGTTACAGCACAATGGCACTAAATATACAGACCCAACTGATATTGCCACCATCCTGGCAGATAGGATCAGTGCTAACTTTACCCCCCCCTCACCCGTGAAAGAGCACATCTCCATAACGGAAGACTGCAAAGTTGCTGTCATCACAGCTGCACAGGTAAAAAACACTCTCCAAAGCCAGTAACACAGCATCCATGGGACCAGATAACATCCCAGGCTGTGGTCTACACAAACTACAGAATGAACAGGCACCACAACTATGTACCATGTTCAGTCATAGCCT
This sequence comes from Protopterus annectens, assembly GCF_019279795.1. Lineage (NCBI taxonomy): Eukaryota > Metazoa > Chordata > Ceratodontiformes > Protopteridae > Protopterus > Protopterus annectens. The sequence continues at coordinate 1,222,531,661 of NC_056727.1, forward strand.
CACCTCAGGCTTTGTGCCTGCTGAATGGTGCACAGCAACGGTTATCCCACTACACAAGGGGGGAGACACCATGGTCCCCAGGATCTAGCGGCCCATTAGCCTGATGAGCCTGCTCTGCAAGGCCATGGAATGTATCATCATATAACTTATAAAAAAAGACATTGGTAATCTCCAAACACTGGACCACAACCATGTTGGGTTTGTAAAAGGCAGATCATGTCTACTAAACCTGATAGACATCATTGAAGCAGTCACCAGAACCATAGACAAGGGTAAGGTGGTTCACACAGCCTGTGTAGATCTTGCCACGGCTTTCAACACCATCCCCCGCTCTGGAATTATAGATAAACCCACTAAACTAGGTATAAATCGCTATGTCACAAGATGGGATGCCAACTGGCTAACTGACAGTACACACACTGTGAAAGTAGTAGACTCCAAGTACGACATTAGACCAGAGACAAGTGCAGTACCACAGGGTTCAGTCCTGGGTCCTGTCCTGTCTGGAATCTACTTCCCTGAAATAAACTTTAACATGGAAGGTCTGTGGCTAATGAAGTTTCCAGATGACTGCAAACTAGGAGCCATAATCAAAACTTCTGAAGATGTGGACATCCTACAAAAGGGCCTCACTGAGACAGATGCCTGGTGTCAAAGCCATGGCTTCAAGCTCAATGCCAAAAAGTGCATTGTCATCCCCTTTGGTAAAAACTCTGTAGCCATGAACTACAACATAGACAGTAGTATACTTAACACTGATAGTGTAATAAGAGACCTTGGGTCACAGGTGGACAGTGGCTACAACTGTGATAATCACATCCCCACAGTAGTCCGGAAATCCTTCTATGTGGCACACCTCATCACAAAAGATGTCTCATGCAGGACAGAAGAGGACTTTGTTCCCCTCTACTCATGACTCACTAGATCCATAATAGAGTACAACACCCCTTTTGCTAAGTACCTCACAGGACATCAACAACTGGAAAGGTTGCATAAATACCTCACAAATAGCATTAGCGGCCTGAATTACATGCCATACACAGACCGTCTCAAAATGCTCCAGCTGTACTCTCTCGCATATCACCTACTCAGAGGTGATCTCTGCCTAACATACAAAGCTATGTCAAACACAGAGCTGTTGGACATGTTCCACGTAAAACACTCACAATCCCTCAGATCTTCAGCCCTAAAACCCAGAGTGAAATACAAAAGGAAGTGGTGTATCCATTTACCCTATGGATACCCACACCTTCAGGTTAGTGGCACAGCATGAGGCCTTGGAGACCATGCAAGTGCAACTAACATTGTGCAAAGCTGCTTATCAGATTGTAGCCTGCTACAGATCACCTACCTTGTCTCAGGAACCTCACCCAGTATTCCTGAGAACAGTAGAAAATACAACTGTCCTACCAAACACCATTATATGAGGAGAGTACAACTACCAAAACACTGACTGGGAGAATTACTCATGTACAACGTCCTTTGCCCAATGCTTCCCAGAGTTTAAAAACTCAAACGCTCTGGAACAGCTGGTTACCACACCCACTAGAGGTGACAACATACTGGACCTGATCATCACCAACATGGGATACCAGTGTTCCACAACAGAGATAAACCCCTCAATGGTAATATCAGATCATAAAGTAATCACACTGGACATCCACATCATGCCCCCCCACAGTCAAGGAAACCACTGTGAAGAAAGTTTCTAAAGCAAACAGCACACTTCTCAAGACCAAAGTGAAATGTTCAAAAGCACCCTTGCTATAGGATAATGCTATACAATCTGCAGAATCATTTACAAATGCATTCTATGAGCATCTACAGGGATGCATGTATTGAGACATGCCAAATAAAACCATGATGCACTCCTCCAAATATAGGAAACCAATCTGGTGGTTATTGCACATAAATGAGCTATACAACAGAAGGAGGGAACAAACACATGATAGAGCAAACTTCACATAAGGAAAGATATCACTGATCATTATTAGGAAGAAACAATGATCGCTCATAAAATAATCCAAGGCCAGTTTCTAAATACAAATTGCCAAGGAATGTAAGAATAACAGCCACAAAGCCTTCGTTAGCTATACCAAACATTTAGGTGGAACTCTCAAAAATGCTGTCAGCTACTGCAAAATGGAAAAAAAGATACACTGAACCAACTTACATTGCCCACATCCTGGGGATAAGTTCAGTGCAAACTCCCCCCCACATCACCCCAAAAAGGGCCTGTGTCCATCCCAGAAGAATGCAGAGCACCAGACTTCATGGACATGCAAGTATAAACAGCCCTCTCCAAACCTAAGAACACAGCATCAATGGGACTGGATGGTGTCCCAGGCTACGACTTACACCAGCCCCAAAAGGAACTACACCCTCACCTACATTCACTGTCCAGACTCAACTTTACCACAGGCTATGTACCCAAGGAATGGCATACAGCAACAGTCATCCAGCTCCACAAAGGGGGTGGAACAACAGAACCAGGAAACCATTGCCCTATAGGCCTACTCAGCCTGGTCTGCAAAGCTATGGAGCAAATTATCATGAAACCCATAAACAGAGACAATGGGGACCTCCAGACACTGGACTTTACCCAACTTGGCTTTGCTAAAGGTAGATCCTGTCTCCTAAACCTAGTTGACTTATTTGATACAGTTACCAAGGACATAGATGGAGGTGAATGTAGTCCACACAGCCCACCTGGACCTCACTAAGGCCTTTTGACACCATTCCCCACTCTGGCATCATGGGCAAGCTTACCAGCTTGAATGATACCAGCTATGTCACAGGATGGGTGGCCAACTGGCTCACAGATCAAACAGACATGTTCAGAGTTGCGGGTGCCATGTCCGACTCTAAACCAGTCACAAATGGCATCTCACAGGTATTGGTCCTGGGACCCCACCTGTTCAGTAGATACTGCTCAGAGGTACAGGCAAGCATGGGAGGAGTATGGCTGAACAAGTCTGCAGATGACTGATAACTGTGGTCCATAATCAACTCCACGGCTGACACAGACATCCTACAGAAGGGTTATGCACAGACAGATACCTGGTGTCAAAACAATGCCCTCAAGCAGAATGCCAAATAATGCATAGTCATCCCCTTTGGATAAAACAAAGTGCACACAAATTACCACATAGGTGGGAATCCAGTATGTACGGAGAATGTAATTATGGCCCTGGGGACACAGGTAGACAGTAAACTCTCCTTTGATGATCACATTGCCAAAGTGTCTACAAATTCCTTCTATGTAGCCCACCTAATGTCACCTAATGTAACCCACTTTGTCTAGTCTGATGATGTCACTATCCTACAAATATACCTGTGGAAAGGTGAGTTACTAGGAATATGTATAGTGTGTCGTGTAAATGCATACTGCTTTAATATCATTAAGTAGTTAGATAGGGGTTTGAATCCTGCACTTGACAACTGTATGAGAGTGTGTGTGTGTGTGTGTGTGTGTGTGTGTGTGTGTGTGTGTGTGTGTATCTCCTTGTAGAGGAGCAACCTTTTTGGAGAAAACTACAACACCTTAAATGTGGTATACCCATCCTTGTCAAGGCTGATGATGTCAACATCCTACAAATATACCTGTGGAAAGAAAAGCTCTTGCTAATGTGTGTAGCACTTTGTGTAAAGACGTACTGCTCTCCATTATTTAAGTAGTTAGTTAGAGGTTTGAATCCAGCACTTGACAACTATATGAGAGTGTCTGTGTGTGTGTGTGTATCGCCTTGTAGAGGAGCAACCATTTTGGAGACAACTACAACACCTTAAATGTGGTATACCCATCTTTGTCAAGTCTGATGATGTCACCATCCTACAAATATACCTGTGGAAAGAAACACTCCCAATAATGTGTATAGCGCATTGTGTCAATGCATACTGCTCTAGTGTCATAAGGTAATTAGATAGGGGTTTGAATCTTGCACTTGACAACTGTATAAGAGTGTGTGTGTGTATCTTCTTGTAGAGGAGCAACCTTTTTGGAGACAACTACAACATGTTAAAAGTGGTATACTTATCTTTGTCAAGTCTGATGATGTCACCATCCTACAAATATACCTGTGGAAAGGAGAACTCCCAGTAATATGTATAGTGCGTCGTGTAAATGCGTACTGCTTTAGTTTCGTTAGGTAAGGGTTTGAATACTGTACTTGGTGAGTGTGTGTGACAAAGTCAGTGACTGTGTTGTAGGATTTGCTTTTACTACTGTATGACATATCACAATGACAACAGTATGTGCATTGCACGTCAGGTAGCTGTGTTGCAAATTCATATAAATACATGTGACCTCAATTATTTCAGAGGTGGGAACCCTGCTTTCTCCATGAACACATCTGTTATCTTTGCCAGAGTGTGCTGCTGCTTTCCAGACCTTAGGTCACATCTGTATGCTTGTAACAATCCCAGCCACTGCAGTGATCCCTGGCCTAGGTCATCTGTGTCACGCACACTCATTATGGTTTCTATTGAATTGTGTGAGTGACAGTTTATGCCTGAGGTATATTTCAGACCAGTTAAAATGCAGCAAAGTCTGTCAATGATGGCTATTCATTATAGGTGTACAACAACCTTTGTGGATATGCATGCAGACCCCTTATTGCTTATGTGATTCACCAAGGGATTTCAAAATACCTTTGGAAATGGAATTACCAAAGGAGAGATGATGTAACACTTGGCTGTATGTACCCATCAGTACCAGTCAACATGTTGGGGGCTACTACCTATGTGGTACTGTGGGGATACTATGTTTTGTAAAGGTGGATGACCATGCTTTAGTTGGCTTATAGTTTTACAGCATGGGTTTGACAACAGGTATCTGTCCGTATGATACCCTTGTGGAGGATGTGTGTGTCATCTAGAGAATGCATTATAGAACACAGTATGCATTCCCAGACATGGACAGACATATCCCTACTGTGTTTGCTTGTACCTAAGTGAGCTATATGGCAATCAGGAGTGGTCCCAGGAATGGGTGCAGGTGAACATCACTGGTTACTGGCATAGTATAGTTCCTCAAGGGTACAAATTTTACTATGTGTCCTACATCTGTCTGTCAGTTGTCAAGACATCATCTAATGATTGTTTATGGTCAGGCTGTAGAGGTTATGTATACTACCAGAATGCAAACCAATGACAGATAGTAACAGTATCACCCACAGCACAGTGTCAAACCATGTCATACACATATGTGTACCCAAGTTCCAAAATGTGTGTAGTACAATGCATACTGGCCACCAATAGAAACTATGGAGTGTTAACACTCTGTAATACAGGGCATGTCACCCTGCCCATGTGTCCACTATGCACGTACATGCAGACAGTGCACCTCCACCATGTTCACAAATGTACACCTGCAACCCTGTGCTGCACACATCCCACACGTACTGTCCACTCTCTAACACATGCTGCCAATACTACACACATCAGCCAAGTGGCACGTGGGTGGACAATACACTATTGGGATTAACACTGGTGTAAACAATACTACATTGACAATCATAGCTTTAATGCATCATGGCTGCTCAGCTACACCTTCAAGGATAACATTACACTTTACTGCTGACAACATGCTAACATTGCTATACTACCATAAAGTCACCCTGTGCGTCAGCACCATGTTAGCCTGTTCCTGCATCAATGTTACAGATGACAGGAGGTGGCACAGGTTTTATCATATGCACAGGGTGTGTTGTTGGTTTGCCAGAGGCCTACATTGAGCCATACAATTGACATGTGTGTGTGTGTGTGTGTGTGTGTGTGTGTGTGTGTGTGTGTGTGTGTGTGTGTGTGTGTGTGTGTGTGTGTGAGGGCCAAGAGTACTGGTATGGGCCAATGTTGATGTAATGTGTGCGGGTATGTGTTAGCCCTAGGTGTCTGGTTTATGTGTGTGTGTGTGTCAGCATGCACACAGTTCCACCATGTGGCTGCCATATATGGGGATTTGTGGGACAGCCACAGACTGTACCTGCCAGGCTTTACAGATCACCGTCTCCAGCCATGGATACGGTACCTGTGCCTGGCAGGGGTGCTACTGACAGTATCAGGTACTAAGCCAGACTGAGTACTATCCTCAGAGGTAGACATATGTACACTGGACCCAGGCCACTGCTGGGACTGTCCAGAGCCACGTGCACATGGTCTTCTAGGATGGTTTATGGACAGCCCACCCCCAACATTGCTGGGGCTGGTACTGGCAATACAGGAGCGGCTGTGACTTGAGGGACATCCGCGGCGACTTCCAGCTGCTGATGTTGCTGGCATACGTCCAGGTCAACGTCTCACCTGTCCCACACTGTCCTGACACATGGACATGACATTGTGAAGGACATCTAATGTCTCACCCCAACGTCTATCCATGACGTCAGTGCAATTGCGGATGGCACCTGCTAGGTTACTGATACTGTCAGTTAAAGCGGTGTTATGTGCCCAGTGTGCCTTTAGTCCATGTCTGGTGTACCGTTCCATACATGCCTGTGCCTCCATGACAGCCTGGAACATGCGTGAGGTTGTAAGAACTGTGGCACATCTGCCAGGGGCATGATGACCAGCAGTGCTCCGACAAGTACCCCTGGACATCTGCCTATGTGTTACCATTTCAGACCTCTGGGTATGGCTACTGTGTCTGGATGCATGTGCCATAGGTACCACACTGTCCTGGCCATTGCCGACTGTAGACTGTCCCTCAGCTAAGGGCATTGGTGATGAGGGATGTCTTGGCAGCATGACTGTGTGCATGCATGGGGTGGACAGCTGTCTATTGTCGATTGGTGGCCCAATGATAGACCCTGGCAAACATGCCTGTGCCTCAACACACCTATCCTCATTATCACTATTTGAGCCAGTGACATCAGGTTCCCTGCTGCAGTGAACCAGCCCAACCTTAGCACCTGTGAGAGGAAGACAGGAAACACACTTTATGACCTGTACATGATGTCAGAACACATGAACAAATGCACACATGCACACATGCACACATGAACACATGCACACAAATACACTCCTCACTAAAGCAGACACACACACACACACAGACACACACACACACACACACACACATGCACATACCACCAGTAATCCAGAACACACCCAATAGTGGTTGATGGTGGGGTACAGTATCACAAGACAAACTGTCATATCACATGTGTCAGCATGCAGGATGTGTGTTGCTCAACAGCATGCAGTACGAGTGTAGACAGTCCTTGTTAATAACAGTATACATGGCTTTGATGCATGTGTGTTGTTGTTCAGTGATTGTCATCACCCTGGAAAGCAATGTGTACATGGACACAACATTGCTGTACAAGTATTACAAGCTATGCAATGTGCTGTGCACCACCACTTACAGGTATACATACCATGGCTGGATGTTTATCTGTGTGTCACATAGATATCCATTACTGATTAGAGCATCTGTGTTTTTAGCAGATAATTGTGGACACCGGTTTAGCTCATGCATGCTATGTATATGCACAGGATGAGTGGTGTAGTGGTGAGGAGTGATGGAATACCATTGCTCAACATAGCCATTGTACAGTGGTTATGGTGAGTGTAGAACATATTGTGGACATGCCAGTGCCAGCCATGATATGGCATGCTACAACACAACTGCAACATTAAACATCACACATACCCAATGTGTGTCATGTGACCTATACACTCAATAGCATTACAAGACATATATGTGTCACTTTGTGAAAATGGTGATTGCTATGCATATTGTGTATAGGTGCATATGTTTGCACACACACAACATTGAGGTGTATAGCAATGAATTCTATGTGTAGTACTGTGGTTACTGTAACTGGATGGCGTTTTGTATCATGAGCCATCATCATGCAGCATCATGTGGTCACTCAAGGCTACTTATGTGCGCCAGACTGGTGCCTATCATGCTGTACCTGAACTGCAGTACCATGGCTACATTCACCATTTCACAGCCAGTTGTTAAATGGGTTTGTAAGGTGCCCAATAGGGAGCATTGTCTAACATGAATGTGTTGTGTGTTGGAGAGTTTCGCACTGCCCCATTATAGGCCTGTACCCGTCAGGTATATTATGTGTGCTGTGTGGATGACATTTGGGATACTGGAGTGTGACCTTACAGCATGTGTCTGAATATGCCATGTGTAGCATATTAACATGTACTGCGTATGACGGAGTTGTGTATGTCGTGTGCATGTGTATCGACTGCCTATCCAATGTCCACTATAGTGTAGCCACAATTGTTTGGGATGCTCTGTGTATTGCATGTGTTTCAGGCAGCCACTCACGTTACTGAGATGTGCATAGTCTCACAGCAAACATGCACAGCATGCATTATGCGTAGGTGTGTTACATGTGTACATGGCCTACACCTCACCTATGACATGCACATTTTATTAGCAATATAAAATGTAGAACACACTCACCAGCATGGATCTGCTGCCTTGCTGTAACACCAGAGGGACCTATATGGATATGAAACAGTTTGTCAGTGGCAACAACTGTGGCATTGATACTGTGGGTTTGCAATCTCACAGTAGCACAATGGTTGACAGTCACAGGCCTACACATCATGTTGCAAATTATCAGTATTGAACAACACCAGGCTCCACATCTTCTAACTATACAGTACACATCTCACATATGCATGATCTAACAATAGAGGTAACAGTAGTCTACAGATATGCCATCTTACCTGCACACTCCATGTGAACTTGCTGGGGGGCTCCAGCCTCCATGATGATGCATGTGTGCTGTTGTTGTTGTTGGCTGGGAGCCCCCAGTCTCAGGAACAGCTCCTCCACTCTGGTGAGGGGGGATGGGTGGCAACCCTACCACCTGTGGCAAGCTGTTGTCTACGGACATCAAACGCACACTGCCGGATATGTCTAAGTAAATCACTGCAGTGATGTCATACCTGTTCATAAGTCCGGTTATGCATGCCTATGTCATTTATCCTATGGACAACATCTTGCCACAGCACAGCCTGCTCATGCTGGTCCTGGATGTTTCTTGAAAATAGCAGGGTGTACTGTTGGATGAGACAGTTGGTTAGTATCTCATCCTCTGCACAGCAATAGGCAGGATAGCGATGGTGGGACATGACCCTGGAAGACAATAAAACAATATGTGTGAGCAAGTCATGTGGCACACTTAACATTCTACAGTACAGATATCACTGAACTGCCATAAATAGCAAACTATTGTCTGTCAGAGGATACACACTTTCAATACCACATATCAGTGCTCAACCCACAACTGCCTGACAGTGCCTGACACGCTCTATATATTAAACATTTTCTGCACAGCAACAAAGAGAAACCACTATGTAAGACTATGTAACAGTACATGGCACACTGTATGCGACACAATGCACCACCTAGCCACAGGAGGTATATATCCAGCTAATGCATAATTAAATATGTAATCCATTGCAATGACTGTAAAGTCCAGTTACAGTATTACCAGTATACCACACTAGTTGTTGATGGAAGACCCCTGCCTACAATATGTGCACATCCATGAACATAGGAGGCATACTGCTGTACTAGACTATACATGTTGATAGATAACAGATAAAAATAACTTATGGGTAAGATTGGGAGTATTTTGTTTTTTCACATGTTGATAGAAACCCACTTATATCCTGTAACACATATATGACTGAGGGCATGTTACAGGCATACCCACACACACATCAGACATACATACAGGACACAGAGGTATGGCAACCCAGATGAGCTTTACGTGTGTACCATACAGTACTGTGTGTCAGTACTTACAAACCCTTATGCCTGAGGTATGTAATCTGTGAGGACTACAGGGAACACACAAAACAGTGTTTCCAAGCAATGTGGACATACACCATACTGTGCTGTTTAGGCCTACAGCTTCAGGTAGTACTACAGTTCATACAGGGATTTGATTCACCAGCAGTACCAATCAATGAGCATACATGTACTGCTTTATCCTCCAATGGCACATCCCAGTTAACACAAAGGGACTACGTCAGACCGTATGCCATACTGCTTTTTCTGGCTAGCAATAGCATACACATCTTTTGCTGGGATCAGAGCTAGGACACATAATACCATGACAGAAATAGTTTCCCACTAAGCTATCCCACATATACACAACTGTGACACATTCACCAACACATTCACCATCACACTCAGTCAACCTCACATAGCAATTATTGCAACAAGTACATGTGGGTGTGTATTTGTTCATAGGTAGGTTATAGGCTATTGGCCCTAGGGCATATAGAAGCCTAGCCAGATGGTACCCTGGTCTTTGACACCCAAGTAATTTAGTTTCATGTGTCCCTGTCAAGCAGAGCCACAGAGGTGACTTCCTATCTCCCATCCAATCAACAAGACTATTCATGATGAGTGCTACTAAGGAGCTTTGTTTGCTATTGATAGGTAGTTTGTTCCAGAGTATGGGATGTCTCTGAGATAGGAATCTATGCCTCCAGTATGCTCTGTCTATTGAGGTGACAAGGTTTAGGTCCCTAGAGTGTGTAGCTCGTAGGGATAGTGATCTGTTTACGTGGAGCATGTCCAACAGCTTTGGGTTTGACATAGCTTTGTATGTTAGGCAGAGGTCACCTCTGGGTTGCTGGTATGTGACACAGTCTAGCTGTGGTTTTGTGAGATGGTCTGCATAGGGTACCTGTTTGAGCACAGTATTACTCTTTGTGAGGTATGTCTGTGGCCTTTCCAGTTGCTGTAGATGTCTTGTGAGGTACATACCAGAAGGGGCATTGTACTCTATAATGGGTTTTGTGAGTGATGAGTAGAGGGGAACACTGACCTCATTTTCCCTGGATGACACAGCTTTTGTGATGAAGTGTGCCATGTAGACAGATTACATGACTAGTGTGGCACTGTGATTATCAAGGGTGAGACTACTGTTCACCTGTGTCTCATGGTCTCTTATCACACTTTTGGTGTTAAGTCGATTACCACCTATGTGGTAGTTCATGGGCACGGAATTTTTAGCAAAAGGGATGCCAGTGAATTTCACACATTGAGCTTGAGGCCATGGCTTTGTCACCAGGCATCTGTCGCAGTAAATATGACTCTGTTTCTCCCTCTCTCTCTCTATATATATATATATATATATATATATATATATATATATATATATATATGTATATACACATACATATAAACATCCATTGGTGTACATATGGATATACATATAGGCACATATGCAGTCCACCTTTCATGGTGGGAATATCAATTATGCGAAGTATGTAAGGTATACAGTTATGTAATGATATTGCACAGTCTTGTGCGAAATGCATTGAAAGTGCTCTCAGCCCATGTGGCTTTAGCAGGCCTCACACTGGCTGCAATACTGCAAACCTAACAAATCACACCCACAGCGTTTAACCACCACATGTCATATACCAGCACTGTATACTGTCTTGTTTGCCACACATACTACCTACATACAAATATGCACATAACAAACTTCACCAACATATATATCACCTCCCTTCAGAAACAGTTGCAGTATGTCCCTTGCTCTATGCACATGTACAGATGCTAATATATCTGACACAGATATATCTCTCCGTATGTGTGTGCCATACACACACAAGGTCCACACTGTTGTAAGTCTCTGGACCTCATGGTTGACCTGTTGGGCCTTGCTGCAACATGAACAGGTGTCACGTGTGAGCACACAGTAATATTAGAGGGTGTATAAATAGCTACAAATGCTAGATTAGCATACTAGCCTGGTACAGCAGTTGGCAATGCTAAGTTGCACATTGATATGACTATCATGCATGTGTTACTCTGTCACATCCATGGTTATATAGCTGCATGCGCTACTCCTCCAAACAGCCATTGTCCGCACTACTGTACAGATCACAGATGACATGGTTCAGATGTTTGACATTTAATACTGAGCTACATATATCACAGTTATGTCCCACTGCACACAGCTACACACTGATTTGTCCATGGAAGTAGTTATGCAGAGCATCTGTGCATAGATACGTACTGCTGCCACATATTGATGTTTCAAAGTATATAGAGTAGTCTTCAAATGCATCTACTAGATGCCAGTAAATACATATCTGTTACATACCTTTCCTTTGTATGTGTTCGTAGTTTTCAGTTTGCTGTATCTTTGGCTTTATTTTTTTTTCCACTGGTGTGGGTGGGGGTGTGCATCTCTCTCTCTCTCTCTCTGTCTCTGTCTCTGTATTTGTCTCTTTCTCTCTCAGCATCTGCAATGGGATGACTGCATGTGTGGCCAGCAAGTACAGCCTGCTTTTATAGGTATCTGCACATGTGCATGTGATGGCCTCTGCACCAAATGGTGGCCACATTTGGTAATTGCATGCAGCCTGCTGTGTGGTAATTGCAGTACTCACTGTCATAGCAACCCAATGCTATAAATTGCTATGTCAGGTAAGCGTCATATACCAGCACTGTATACTGTCTTGTTTGCCACACATACTACCTACATACAAATATGCACATAACAACCTTCACCAACATATATATATGACCTCCCTTCAGAAACAGTTGCAGTATGTCCCTTGCTCTATGCACATGTACAGATGCTAATATATCTGACACAGATATATCTCTCTGTATGTGTGTGCCATACACACACAAGGTCCACACTGTTGTAAGTCTCTGGACCTCATGGCTGACCTGTTGGGCCTTGCTGCAACATGAACGGGTGTCACGTGTGAGCACACAGTAATATTACAGGGTGTATAAATAGCTACAAATGCTAGATTAGCATACTAGCCTGGTACAGCAGTTGGCAATGCTAAGTTGCACATTGATATGACTATCATGCATGTGTTACTCTGTCACATCCATGGTTATATAGCTGCATGCGCTACTCCTCAAAACAGCCATTGTCTGCACTACTGTACAGATCACAGATGACATGGTTCAGATGTTTGACATTTAATGCTGAGCTACATATATCACAGTTATGTCCCACTGCACACAGCTACACACTGATTTGTCCATGGCAGTAGTTACGCAGGGCATCTGTGCATAGATACGTACTGCTGCCATATATTGATGTTTCAAAGTATGTAGAGTAGTCTTCGAATGCATCTACTACATACCAGTAAATACATATCTGTTACATACCTTTCCTTTGTATGTGTTCGTAGTTTTCAGTTTGCTGTATCTTTGGCTTTATTTTTTTTTCCACTGGTGTGGGTGGGGGTGTGTGTGTGTGTGTGTGTCTCTCTCTCTCTCTCTCTCTCTCTCTCTCAGCATCTGCAATGGGATGATTGCATGTGTGGCCAGCAAGTACAGCCTGCTTTTATAGGTATCTGCACATGTGCATGTGATGGCCTCTGCACCAATTGGTGGCCACATTTGGTAATTGCATGCAGCCTGCTGTGTGGTAATTGCAGTACTCACTGTCATAGCAACCCAATTCTATAAATTGCTAAGTCAGGTAGGCATAGCTCTTTCAGCTTTCCAAAGTGGGGCCCATGCTTGTTTGCTGTGGACACCGTTGTGTAAGTCAGAAGGTTGGTATAGTTCTTATATCTGAAGCTAGGGGTGTAGCCAGTGATTTAAATGTTGTACTCAGACCTGAATGTTGCCATTTCCACTACACAGTTGTCAGTGTAGAATTGTACTCACCCCTACAAATGCTAACACAAGATACATGGGTGTATGTAGTTTCTTTTCTACTTATACAATTAACTGCCATACAAAAGTAGTTATTGAGATGTATTCATTTGGCACAATAACTGTTTGTGAACTGCTATACTGTGAATATTGCTTTACTCACTTTTGAACAGTTTGCACTTTTTTAGTGTTGACATTAGCACAGGCTGCTCAAGAAAACTGGACAAATTTCAGTACTGAGTATGCCTACCTACATCCTTGGTAGACACTGAACACACAGGTTTATTGTACATTTGGGTAGGGGTGCAGAAGGACAGAGAGCATTATGTATTAATGTGTGAACTTTATCTTGCTGGACTTAAAGGGTTGCTGTGTACTTGTTAGTTTACCAAGGCAAGTAGTCTGTCTGTGTAGCTTCCAACTGTGGACCTATCCAGATGGTAGCCAGAAGTTAGCCTGTTATTCTTTGTCTGTGCACCACATAGGTCTTTTCTGCACTGGAACAATGGCATTGTCACAGTTGGTTGCTACCACTACATGGCTATATCCCTTGGTATTTCAGTGTTGTACTCCTACGTAAGGGTATGCTTCTGAAACTCCTTCCAAAGCTATTTGCACAGTGTGTAACAGCAGAATAGCTGATATGCCTGTGTGTTTCTGCCTCTGCCAGGCCCCTCAAGCACACACGTACATATTTGATCAGACTCAGGGAAAAGTAGGTAGAAGTGAGGTACACATTTACAATATTAGATACATTAAGTAAAGACTTTCAGAGAACCAGAGCATATGGATTAATACAAATTTCCTGATGTACAAGCGGTGTCTAACTCTTACTTATTGTCATTATTTATTAAGTGTAATTCACCACCTTTGTGCCTAACGTCAGTAGCTTTCAAAGGGATTCAGAGGGACACAGTTAAACCTGCCTCCAAATCAGGGACATGCCTGAAAATTAGTCACAGTTGGGAAGTATGGCCTCTGCCCTAATCAGATATGCTAGTGTTTGTCCTGCTATGATACTGTGTGGGGGTTGTAAAGTGCTGCTGTAACATTATTTCCTGCTAGAATGGCTGGTTCTCTTTTCACAGTCATGTAATGCAATTCCACAAGAAATGCTGGTAAAGATCCACAGAACAGGATTTGTGTTATGGCATTCCTATTTGTCCTTTACATTCACTCATTCTGATGCATGATATATTGATTTCAGCACCAGTTTGTTGCATTTTTACCATGGCTCAGTGGCATAACTCTCAACCTGGAAACATCAAAAATCTGGACAAGGCCCATGAAAAAAAGGTACAAATCTGTACGCTGATTAATGAAAAATTTGCATACATAATTATGTAACCTCGCCCACTCCCACAGAATTGTGGGATACCAACTTTCAAATGCAAACTGAAGAACAGACAACCAAAATATGGCCCCAGAGTCCCCCTGCAGCCAATGTCCCATTACCTGGCTGTTTTGTCCCATTTACCATATACACTCATGTGTGCATGCATACTGCTTTACTTCTAGAATGATTTGGATTATATTTTTATATTTTATAGCACAATGCACAAACACTAATCGATATCTGCTAAGCAAAGTAATACTGTCTCACAATGAAAATAGACTTGGCATTAAAATTTCTCTGCCCTTAAAACTCAAATTCATTGAAACAGCATTGAAACCCACACCCCAGCCAAGAAAATGCATCTGGCCAGTGGTGGATAAAGATTACCTTTGGGCTGTTTTCAGATCATAGGCCCCTTGCACACAAAACAAGAAACATACAGGCATTCTTTGATACACCTTCCCAACTTTATTAAATTATATTCCTTGTATAATACAGCACACTTGTTAAATTAAGTTATCTATCCTTATTAAATTAAATTCCTTGTATAATACAGCACACTTGTTAGACTTATGTTAGAGCGCATTTTAAATTTATTGTTTAAACATTTTCCCAGTAGGCAATAAAACAAAATGCATGAACCAGTATTGACAAAACTGCCCAGTTCAGAACATTTCCATCATTTCAAATGCCTGTCAGTATTTAGTGAATGCGATCCATTCGTGATTTGCCACAAAAATCCTGAAAACCACAAATGCAATGAGGAACAGAACAAAATATAAGGCATACATTCACAGATCGTGGTGGCTAGGGACTTTAGGCTTTTAGACCCTGGAGCCAAGGTACAGAGTTTGAGTCTGAGTACCTCTAGTCACCAGGTGTATTAACTTGGAGGCGTGCACACACACTTACTTTAAAAACAGGAAAACAAATTAAAAGCTAGCGAGCATTCACTCTCTCTCTCTACCTGGAATCAACCTCTGCAGCTAGTATTACACACTGTTTAAAAGCAGGAAACCAAATTAAAAGCTAGCGTTCTCTCTCTACCCAGAATCAACCTCTGCAGCTAGCGTTCATAAGCAAAAAATGTTCATCTTCACAAGCAAGCTAGCGTTCATAAGAAAGAAAGAAACCTTCACAAGCAGGAAACCAAAGTTCTGCAGTTTAAAAGCTACCGTTCACTCTCTCTACCCGAATCATAAGCATAAAAGCTAGCATTCACACTCTCTGCCTAGAATCAACCTCTGCAGCAGCTAATAAGTTTAAAAGCTACTCATAAGCAGGAAACAAAAGCTCTGCAGTTTAAAAATTAGAAGTTATGTACCTACCATAACGTTCCATGTTAGTTGTCTTCTCTCGCCTTCTTTCTTGCTGGATGGGTGGGTTCGGAGCCGATCCTCGGCTCCGACTCGGCACTTGCTTTAGCTCGAGAACTCCTTTTACCAGCTCGAGGCAACCCTATATCCCATGATGCAAGGTGGAACTACCTCAGATCTCGTTTGGCAGCTAACTAACCTTGCTAAAGACTATCCTAACAGAATTAGGAACAATGGTTCCTAAAAGAAATCCTCCTAACAACGTACCAGAGGAAACAATCTAATAGGAACTCTCCAAGATCTGTCCAGGCCAGGGGGAAGGAGGGAGGGACACAAGAAAGAAGGCGAGAGTAGACAACTAACATGGAACGTTATGGTAGGTACATAACTTCTAAATGTTAAGTTGTCAATCTCGCCTTCATTCTTGCTGGATGGGACCGCGCCCCTAGCACCTGTATCCCGGGTGGCTCAATGGAACAGACTCTTGAGAACTGTGGAACCAAAACTGGCCCTATCTCTGGAGGCCAAGTCCAACTTGTAATGAGAGACAAAGGTATGGGGTGTAGCCCAAGTAGCTGCTGCACAAATGGTATCAATGGGTAGTCTATCCTGAAAAGCTGCAGAAGTGGATAGACTCCTGGTAGAGTGTGCTTTAGGCTTAGAAGATAGCTGTTTGCCCCTGAGAGAGTACACATAGGAAATAGTGGAAGTCAACCATCTGGATAAGGTCACTTTAGATACTGGAAGACCTATTCTGTTTTCTGCATAGGAGACAAATAATTGGTCCGATTTTCTGAATTGTTTAGTTCTATGCAAATAGTACCTGAGCTGACGATGGACATCCAAAAAATGCAGTTTCTGTTCAGCTCTGTCGGAATAGTTTGGGAAAAAGACTGGAAGGTCTATAGATTGGTTAATGTTGGTTTGAGATACGACTTTGGGGAGAAAGGAAGGGTTAGTTCTTAATGATACCCTGTCCTTATGAAAAACCAAATAAAAGGAACGAATGCAGAGAGCTTGAATCTCGGAAACCCTTCTTGCAGAAGTGACAGCCAGTAAAAATATAGTTTTCCAGGTCAATAACTTCAAAGAACATGAAGCAGACGGTTCGAAGGGAGGAAGTATCAAGGATGCCAACATTAAGTTTAGATCCCATTGCGGAGGAGGATGCTTTATAGGTGGTTTTAGGAGGAAAACTCCTCTCAGAAAGGCCTTGCACAACCTATGAGACATAATGTTATTGTCATGCAGGCCAACATGATACTTAGAAATAGCAGCCAGTTGTACTTTGACTGTAGATGACGAGGATCCTGAATGAAAAACCTCCGCCAGGAAATCTAAAACCGAATGTACAGGAGCAGTAAAGGGGTCAATATTTCTGGAATTCGCCCTAATAGAAAAACGTCGCCACTTGCTAGCATAAACAGTCCTAGTGGACGACTTTAAGGAAGAGACTAAAATGCCTCTGACTGAGTCCGAAATCATCGGTAGCCTGGCTAGGGTAGGAAGTGGAGCAACCAAGCAGTGAGGTTGAGAGAATGAATGGCCCGGTGCTGCTGACCCGATTGATGGATCAAGAGATCCGGAACTGGGTCCAGATGCCAGGGCTGCACCAGAAGGTGACGATGCAGGGACAGAAACCAAATTTGTCGAGGCCAATATGGGGCAATGAGGATCAACTTGGCTCTCAAAACGGTGGCTTTCTGAATGACTTGTGGAATCAAGGGAAAAGGAGGAAAAGCGTACAGAAGTCCCCGGGGCCAATCCTGGGTTAGAGAGTCTCTCAGTGGTTGGCCTGGAAGGGGAAAGAGAGTGAAGAAATCGGGGCACTTGTTGTTTTGAGGAGTAGCAAAAAGATCGCAACAAGGAGTGCCCCACTTCAGAAAAATCTGATCCACTACAGATTGATTGAGAGACCACTCGTGAGGCATCAGAATGGGTCTGCTCAGCCTGTCCGCTAATAGGTTGGACCTGCCAGGGATGTGCGTTGCTATCAGAAACCGCTGAGAAGAGATCGCCCACTGCCAAAGTCTGAGAGCTTCTCGACATAACGGATAGGACCTGGTCCCGCCCTGCTTGTTGATGTACCAGACTACGGACATGTTGTCCGTCTGTACTGCAATATTCCCCGTGGGAAGAAAGTCATTGAGGGCTTGCAACGTTAAAAGCACTGCTCTCATCTCCAGGACATTTATGTGCAGATGGTATTCTATGGGTTGCCATGTCCCGTGGACCATCCTGCCCTGATAATGCCCCCCCCACCCGATCAGAGAGGCATCCGTAGTGACTGTGGCAACTGGAGGAGGGGGAATAAAGGGTCGGCCCTGATGAAGAAGAGGGGAAGATATCCACCAGTTCAGATGAGCTCGGCACGACTGTGTTACCAAGATTTCGTGCCTCATCGGGAGACTGTGGTACGACCACTGCGTGAATAGCATCCACTGCAGAAGACGCATGTGGAAGCAAGCCAGAGGTAGAAGAACAATGGCCACAGCCATAAGACCTAGAACCTTCAGTATAAATCTGGCTTTGATCTTGTTGCTTTGCAAAAGAAGTCGAACAAATTTTTGGATGTCCAGAATTCTTTGATCTGTTAGTCTGGCTAACATTTTGACGGTGTTTAATTCTGCGCCTATAAAGGTGATAGATTGGCAAGGCAGCAGAGAAGATTTTTCGAAGTTTACTGAAATTCCCAAACTCCTGCAAAGCTGTAGAGTGTAGTCTCTGGACTGAAGAAGCTGACACTTGGTGGTGGCGGAGAGGAGCCAGTCGTCCAAATAGGGAAACACCTGGAATCCTCGACGTCTCAAATGAGCTGTGACCACTGCCATGCATTTGGTAAACACTCTGGGGCTGAAGTGAGGCCAAAGGGCAGGGCTCTAATTTCGTAATGACTGGTACCTAGCCGAAAGTGGAGAAACCTTCTGGAGCGTCTGTGAATCTTTATGTCATAGTACGCATCCTGAAGGTCTATAGAGCACATCCAGTTGTCCTTGCCCAGAAAGGGCAGAATGGACTGAAGCGTGACCATCCGAATCTTGCCTTCTTGACAAATCTGTTCAGATTGCTCAGGTCTAATATTGGTCTCCAATCTCCCGTCCTTTTGGGGACCAAAAAGAATCTGGAGTAGACGCCGGATCCTACCTGGTCTGCTGGCACAGTCTGGACGGCTCTTTTTTCTAGGAGCTTTGAAACCTCCTGTTCTGCAAAATCCCTTTGACCGGGTGAGATGTCTGGAAGGGATTGTAGAGGTACGGGAAACCTTTTGAAGGGGATTTTGTAACCCTCGGATATAATCGACTGTACCCACATCTCTTGAGATAGGGATTGCCAGGCTACTGGGTACAGCGAAATCCTTCCCCGACTGCCTCCAAGGGTGGACAGTCGGGCAACACCTCAGGGATGCTGAAAGGGCTTCTCAGGAAGAGACTCCCTGTTGCCCTGGTTCTGAGGACCCCCCCTGCCTCTAGGGCGTCTATTATTGTTACCCCCTCTGCCTCTGGGGGTAAACTGACCATGTGTGTCCGGTGTAGCTCCTTGGGCTTTACGGAACCACATCTTCCCCCCCTTCTGACCCTTGGGGTATGGTCTAGAAGGAGTGGAAAACTGGACTCCAACGGCAGAAAGAGTTTTACCGTCCTGCTCACACCTGGTCAAGGTATCCTTCACCTGAGGTCCGAACAAAGCCGAACCATCAAAGGGGGTATTAGTGAAGGATGCCTTAAAGGGGTCCGCAAAATTACAAAGCCACATCCAGGCTTGGCGTCTAAGAGCAACTCCTGTGCCTGCGGCCCTGCTCGCTCCATCGGCCGCATAGGATATGAGCTGCATGGAGGAGTTAGATATAGAATTCAGGATTGCAAGCTGCGAGGCAATCTTTTCCTGAGCCCCAGCAGCAGAAGGATCCTGGACTACTTCACCCAGTTCCTTGAGAACATCTCGTTGAAGCCTGGTGAAGTGACAAAGATAATTCAGCGAATGCATAGCAAAGGTCGCTGAAGAAAACATCCGCTTTCCATACCTGTCCATGGTCCTAGAATCCTTGTTAGGAGGATGGACAGGTACTGAAGGATCCGCCAGTTCCTTCTTAGTGGCCGCCGCCACCACCATAGCATCCACAGAGACACCCTTGGAAAGGAACTGTTTGTCCGAAGGGGCCGTGATGAATTTGGATGGTCTCCTGGGGACAGGTTCCACAGAATCTGGAGCCACTCACGCCTTCCGAGCCACTACCTGCATCAGTGGGTCGAAAGGCGGAGACACCCAGGAGGTGGAGGGTCGGGATCCGAAAGCCTCCAGGTATACCGACTCATCCTCGGAGGGGTCAATGGAGGGCCAATTCCCCCTCTGTTTGAGGAGCTCAAGGATGTCTGAAAAAGAGACATCCTCAGAGGGGGACCGTGGGGAACCCTCCGACTCATCTAAGTCGGTATCAGATGTAGTAGACTCAGGGCAGTCTGTATGTTTCCTCTTACACGTCCTCTTCCGAGGGGGTTTCCCTGCAGGATCAGGAGAAACCTCGGGAGAGGAGGAAATTCCCAGTGGGGAAACCTGGGGCGATGGATCCCTGGGCCTGTGAGCAAGAGGTTGGCAAGAGGCATCTGCAGGCACTGAAGAGGGAGGAGCTAGAGGGATGGACCGTTGACCAGGCTCAGAGGCCAGGACACTCCTCATCACCTCAAAGGCTCCTCTCTCCGGGAGGCCGGAACACACCCGCTCCGAAGAAACATGAATGGCCGGCTCCAAAGAGAGAGAAAGCTCCGAGGCCGATGTCGGCGCCGAGCTTACCAAAGCCGAAGCCCCGAGAGGGAGAGCGGGGTCGGACAAGGGTCCGATGCCACTAGCCCCCTCGGAGCCGACAGTGGAAACCCGACGACCGGATCCCTCCAAGGAAGGTCTCAAGGAGGAGATCAGAGCCGAGGACGACGGAGCCGAAGGATGTATCGGCTCCGGCATCGAAACAGTCGCTGTCCCAAGAAGCTCCGGCTCCGAACTGCTGTGTGGAGTCGGAGGAGGAAGTTCAAGGATTGGGGCTATAGCCGAAGTCTGTTGAGACGGGCTATGGAGCATTTGGGCCAGTGCCTGAGACTTCAACAGCCTGCTTACCACCCTCTCTAAATCGTGGTCAGACAGTCTGGAAGATCTCGAAGATCGGCTCCGATGGCTCCACTCCGACAACAGAGGAGACCCCGGAGCCGAGTGGATACTCAGTATAGAAGGGGACCGGGATCTCTTACGGGTCGAAGCCATCGGAGCCGAAGTCCCTTGAACCCCAGATGGAGCCGAGATATTTGGATAAAGTGTCGGCTCCAGCCGGAGCCGACAAGGCCACAGTAGTCAGGGTATCGGAGTCGGCCGGCGCCGAACCCACTACTTGAAAAGAAGATGTATCGGCTCCAGCCGGAGCCGATGTCGGCTCTGACGGAGCCGGAGCCACCGGAGGAGGCTTGGACACTGTAGCCTGAGCCTTCGGTGGTTTAGGAGGTTTTCCTGACCCTAATTTAGGAGGAGAACCTTCTGGCTTAAGTAAGCCTCGGAGGATGAGTTTATTCCTCCTTTCCTGCAGGACTCTCTGGCTAAAAGCATGACATAAAGCACAGGAGTCCTGCAGGTGCAAAGGCCCCAGGCAATAAACACAAGAAGTGTGACCGTCTGTCAGAGACATTTTCTGACAGCACTGGTCACACTTCTTGAAGCCTGAGACCTTGCCTTCCTTTGACATCCTAGGAGGATGGAAACACAAACAATCCCAACAAACACACAAATTAATCCCTTACACAAACACACAGGAAGGGAATAACCAATGGGAAACTAGGCCTGACTAAGAAAGTTTAAACTAAAGATTATAAAAAGTTTAAAACAAGGGAATAGGGTGGGCTGTAATTAACTACAGACTAAACTGACACTAAAAGGGAAAAATAAACCCCTAACTACTCTTTTTTCTTATTTCACAAAGAAAAACTTACCTCAGCTGGCAAAGGAGACCTCTTTCGCTAAGCGGCAAACGAGATCTGAGGTAGTTCCACCTTGCATCATGGGATATAGGGTTGCCTCGAGCTGGTAAAAGGAGTTCTCGAGCTAAAGCAAGTGCCGAGTCGGAGCCGAGGATCGGCTCCGAACCCACCCATCCAGCAAGAATGAAGGCGAGGTTGACAACTTAACATCTAGCATTCACTCTCTCTACCCAAATCATAATCACTCTCTACCTGGCATCAATCTCTGCAGCAGCTAATAAGTTTAAAAGCTAGCGCTCATAAGCAAGAAACGTTTGCCTTCATAAGCGGGAAACCAAAGTTCTGCAGTTTAAAAGCTAGCGTTCATAAGCAGGAAAGCAGTACCAGCTCCATACACTCTCTCTACCCAGAATCGAAACATAACCTCTGCAGCAGCTAATAAGTTTGAAAGCTAGTGTTCATAAGCAAGAAACATTCACCTTTGAGCTAGCGTTCATAAGCAGTCAAAAAAGTACCGGCTCTACAGCTAACATTCAAGAAATCAACTAATAAGGAAACATTTGCCTTTAAACGCTAATGTCCATCAGCAGGAAAATCTTTATCAGCTCTGCAGCTACCGATCAGGAAATCAGCTAATAAACAAACGTTCACCATTAAAAATCAACATTCATAAAGCAGGAAAAGCAGTACCAGCTTTGCAGCTAATAGAGCGATAAACATTCACCTTAAAAGCTGTGCAGCTAATGTTCACATTTCACAAGCAAGATAAGCAAAAGCTCTGCAGCTAACGTTCACATTTCACAAGCAGGATAAGCAGAAATAAAAAAAGCAGTACCAGGCCAGCTCTGCAGCTAATAACAAGAAACATACCTTAAAAGCTCTGCAGCTAAACTCAAGCAGAAATAACTCCATACACAGATAATTCCAGAGTCCAGAAGAAACTAGTTGTTAGATCAGATGCATTTCAAACAGCTGGACAGAAATGTACACACGTGAGCCCTAGAACTCAATTCCGACAGGCTGACTGAGCTGACGTCATCGCGGATGTGATGATGTCAGCTCAAAAAGAACGAAAAGGAAAAAATTTTAAAAAGCTCAGGAAAAAATGGAAATGAAGGGGTGCCACTCGGGAATCGTGGCACCCCATTATTTGGACCCCAAAACTCGGTAACAACCAAGTAATTTGGTACGGTTGGGAGGTCTGCTCAGTGGTACTTCATGCAGTCTACTGTGTACAAGGTCCAGGGTTCGAGACTGACAGAGGTATTTTATTTTGCTGCTGAGCAGAACAAGGGCCCTGACATACAGAGTGACTAAGGCACTTTTAAGCAGTTGTAAGTGGGTTTGCGTGGGTTTGTGTGATGCTCAGCTAAGCGCACATAGGCACACACTCGCGCACACCGCTAACTACTGCTTAAAAGTTCTTACTCCCGCTAACCCCCGCGCTCATTTCTTTGAAAGAAAAGAAAATGGGGAGATAGGAAAGTTGTGAAAACGGGGTACAAAGAGGGAAAGACAGTAGGGAAAACAGCTTGGGATGTGCTGGACAGGTGTAGGGAAGGCCCATAGCTGCCCATTTCTTTAACAGCAACAGCTGTGCATATGCAATAAATTTGGAGGGAAATATGAAACCTTCAACCCATGTGAGAGGGGTGAGGACAACAAAGTATGTTGTACTGCCAATTAAATATCAGTTTATGTGTCCAGCGGACATGTGTGCAAAATGGGCAGCTATATATGGGGCGTAATTTTTTTTTTGGAGCAGAAAGCCCTTTTTTTTTTTTCAGGTGAGAGTGGAATGTGGGGTAGGGGAAGCAGGTATATTTGGGGAGGTAGGTTGGGGAGGTAAACAGACAAGACAAACAAGACGCATACAGGGATGGAATATGACACATGTGGTGGGTGAGCACCATTGATGGGGAAGGATGTTTGGAAATCCCAAGCCCATGAGCCCACAGATGGCAACAGTGCAACTGAGATCCCCACCCATGGGCAGTCACCACTGCACCTTCACAGCCTGGAGGATGGCTGTGCTGGGGGCTGCATAGGAGGGGCAGGCTCACCCGTGAGTCGCTGCACTCGTGCCTCAAGCTGGCGTATGGGATCAGCGACAGAACACTCAATCTCCCTACGCACCACAGCCCAGACCGTTCAGAGGGTGATAGGTGGCCCTCCTCCACCCACGCTTGCACGGGGGATGAGGCCCATCCCCTGCAGCACTTCCACCTGAAGGTGGCACAGGGCCAATGGAGGAGGAGGTCCCAGGATGGGCACCAGACCTGCTGGTGCCAGGTGCCATCGCCAGCTGAGGTGGGACAGGTGGGTCCGCTGGGACCAGCCTTCCCATACGTTCTATGTTTACGAGGATTTAATGAAAATATGGGTTAGTAATAGTCAACAGCATTCCCAATTAGTTATAACAGCATGCAGAAGTGTTCCCATTAACCCAACACATCAGAATTCCAACAGTTGAACAGCACGCATGACACATGCATATATGGGACAACAGTGGACATTACAACAGCATGCAGGTTTAATTGATGGCAACAGGCCACCAATATTGTGGTATTTGAACAGGGAATATGCATCAGAATAAATGGAGATATTTATAAACCAATAGGACATATGTCCCAACAAATGTTTTGAGATTAGACATACCCATTGAGGTGTGGAATTGCATTTTTTATGCACATACAGTAGGGTGGAAAATGATAGCTCCATTAACAACTTATATATCCTTCTAGTTTACACTGCATTCCTATTGACTGCAGTTATGTGTCCCCTACATGTATTATTACACTACACATTTGTCCTTAGATCGTGAAATGGGTTTTGCTAGATCTTTATATACATGGGCTGTATCTGACATACAAACTGTCCAGGATGCAGATGTTACTGCTACATATTTTGTGAGTTGCTCAGACACACTACTGCTGAGATGATACACTGACAGCTCTACTTTCATATACTTATCTAGATATGTTTAGGTGAAATTATCAGTTATATGTTAACAGCTCCCTACATTTCTGCCAGCACAATGACATTTCTGGGGAACACAATACCAAGCTACTCATGTGCCAGATTAACCTGTACATGGGGATGAACCAACAGTTGAGGACTGTGAATATGCTTAAAAGCTACTGGCACTCCCTTCATCCACTTTATATGGGCCTACCCATCTGTGTGTTAACAGCGCTTAATACAACAGTACTATTTCTATAATGCAAGAATACAACAACATATCAAAGAAAATGACACAGACACACTCCAGGAATTATACCTTTATTAAAGACTTAAAACACTTTTCTAGAGGCTCCCTCATTTATTTTATATGACAGTACATGCAGAATAATTATTAGAGAATTATTATACCTTTATTTATTGTGTTTAAACACATTTTTCATGCTCTCTCATTTATTTTACATAACAGTACATGCAGAATACTTACCAACCTGCCTGGTGGCACAGCCTTAGCAGCCTATCTGCATAGGCTTGCTGATTCGCAGCACGGACACCTGCAGCTGTGAAGTAATTGAAGTGATATTGAGACATACCTATCCATAGTATACACTAGAATAGCAATTCTTACATACTTAATTCCATGGCTACTTACTCAGTAGTGTGGCATTTGGCATCCCACAGGCCTCCTGGATCCACTGGTCCAGTTGATCCACCTTGCATATTCTCAGGTCTGCATGGTGGTGTCTGACCTGCTCACCAGTCCGAGGGATGCCTGTGGCACTGGTGAGTTCATGAGCTAGACCGTCCCAAGCTTCCACTTTGTATTGGGTGCCCTGGTACTGGCCCCGCAGGAGTCTATCCTCATGATGGTGGACAAGGAGCCAAACCATAACTTTTGACGCCTCAATGCCCCAAAATTGCACTCGAAAATGAAAGCCCTCTCCAGCACCGGCCATTGCTGCCTGCGGATGGGAGCTACAACCAGTTATGGATAGTATTGCCGCCTATGGAGCTTAAATATGCATCATTTCCCGCACTTATTTGTGATTGGCCAGTTTTGAAAAAACACAGCTGAAGGTACACCTGCTTAGCAATGGGTAAACTTACATTGATATGTATGTGTGTGTTGAAAGTGCATACTTACATAAAGATGTCATGGCTTAGTGGTTCAGTACTGTGATTATGGTGCATAGTATCCTGGGTTCGAGGCCTGTCATTGCTTTTTATTTCACTACTGGCCAGACCTGCTAGGAAGTGTGGCTATGTTTTACCGACTTTGCTCGACTTTGCCCGACATTGCTCTACGCTGCTCTAAGTTGCTCTACATTGCCCGATGTTGCTCTACACTGCTCTACATTGCTCTACGTTGTGCGATGTTGCTCTACTTTGCCCGATGTTGCTCTACGTTGCCCGATGTTGGGCTGGTTAGTCTGGTGCGCAGCTACCTGCACACATGTTCTGTTTATGCTAGTTGGCACGATGCGCAGCTCCACGCAAAGCTATTGTACTAGTTAAAGCACTGCTAAGCTATGAGCAATTATACTGAAATGTGCTTAATACTGGTAAACTTTGTTTAGCAGTGCTTCACTTTGCTTAAGATACATTACTTCTGCTTTCATCAGTATGCATAACAATTTCACTTTCTTATATATATATAAAATTCTTTCACTATTACATAGGCCATTTCAATGCTTTTTACTAAAATTTCATTGGTAAATGGAAGGAATTCTTTTCATATATGGATTTCCAATAGAAAATAAAAAGGTGAGTGATGGTACTCGAACCGGGAATGCCTTCGCTTAGTGCGAAGGTTCTACCACTACACTATTGCTATTTTGCTTAACTTGCCTATAAGTTTCTTATTATACTCTTTGATGTCTTACTGCTAACTGTAGCTAAGTAATGGGCAAACACATGCAAATACGGGCAGCTATATCGGGAATGATAAAAAAAAGAATAAAAGTTTTATATTTCATTATTGTACTGGGGTTTAGAATGTGGGGGAGTGTAGTGTTGGGTATGTACACATTTGAGCGGACTCGCTCATGTCAGTTGACATTTCCCTATTGTGATACTTGCAGGGGCGTGGATTTTTTAACTGCTCAGCAGTACAACACACCCCCTACACTCATGCATGTTTCATGTTAGCCTTGGAGTTGAGGCAGCGCACCTTCATTAATATGCATGGTGCGCTGCCATCTTATTCTTACACTGGCGTTTCCGTGTAAGCCTCCTCTACTCTTACACAGAGGATTCATGAATCCTGGGGCTCATCTGAGGCAGCTTTTTAAAAAGAATAGATAGTTAATTGCTGGGAATAACATTTACAAGAACTGTGACATCTTGGTAGAAAGTAAAAATTATTTCAAACAAAACTGAAACAATGATCAAAGTAAATAATTGAAAAGATGGAAGTCAATAAAGTACATAATATTACCAAAGTAGAAGGACAGATAAAAAAAGTGGAAAGTAGCAAGTCAGGATGTAAAGACAAACAGTTAGAATGGAAAAGTATATAACATAAAACAAAAAATAAAAAATAAAAATTTTCAACCATACAATAAAAATGAGATAGACATATTAATAAAGGTAAACAAAATAGGAAAATGTTGAACTTTTGGGAGATCTATAACTGCTGCTATTGTGTAACTGTTTTTCTCACCCATCTACCCCTACCCATTAGTATCTTTTCAGTTGCCCAGCCCTACTTTATATATTACCTTGGAAGCTCCTCCCACTCATCACATCTGGTCATACTAGTGAACACTACAGGCTCAAACTGAGAAGGCTGTCCCCTTAAATTGTTAAAGCTTCAGCCACCAACTCTTTCATATCACTCCACTATTTTGCAGATTTTGCAATACCTAGAGTATTAACCCCCCCCCCTTTTTATTTTACTTTTAAAATCTGCAAAATCTGGGGCAGAAATACTGATTACTCATCACATCTAGCTTACAAAATAATTTTCAGGATCAGCTTGGGATTAGTGTTTTTGTTTTGCTCCTGGTGAGAGAAGTGGCAGAGGGACATTATTTCATAGCTCCCCAAGAAACTAATAATCACTGGAAAACTAGAAAAATGCTTCTTATAAGCCAGGATTAGTGTTAATGTTATGCTCCTGTTGAAAGCAGAAACACAGACACATTGATTTATGTTCATAGGTTCGTAGGTTCATAGGTTGGTACTAGGCTATTGGCCTTGGGCCTATACAAGGCTAGCCATAACAATTCCCTGTCTATTTCATCCCACACTATTTACTTCCCTGGACCCCTGTCTAGCAGGGTGACTGCCATGATCCCCTGGGTGAATTTTCTATCTCCCATCCAATCGTCAAGGTTCCTTTTTAACAGGGCCAAAGAGGTGCTCTACTTGACATATATGGGCAGTCTATTCCAGAGTCTGGGGAGTCTCTGGGTCAGGAACCTATCCCTCCAGCATGTTTTGTTTATTGTGATGACAAGGTTTAGATCCCTGGAGCGTGTGGCTCTGAGGGATTGGGATTTCTTTAAGTGTAGCATATCCAACAGCTCTGGGTTTGACATGGCCTTGTATGTTGAGCAGAGATCGCCTCTGAGTAGACGATATGCAACAGAGTATATCTGGAGTTTTTTAAGGCGGTCAGCATAGGGCATCTGCTTTAGGCCTGTGATTCTTTTAGTGAGGTATTTCTGCGGCCTTTCCAGTTGTTGCAGGTGTCTTGAGAGGTACATACCAAATGGGGCGTTGTATTCTATAATGGGTCTAATGAGGGATGAGTACAGTGGGACAATGATCTCCTTTTTTCTGGATTAAAAGCCCTTAGTGATGAGGTGTGCCACATTGAAGGATTTCCTGACTGTTGTGGTGATGTGGTTATCGAAGATGGGACCACTGTCCACCTGTGTCCCTAAGTCTCTTATCACACTTTCAGTGTTTAGTGTACTGCCACCTATGTGGTAATTCATGGGTACATGTTTTTTCCCAAAGGGGATAACTATACATTTCTTGGCATTGAGCTTGAGCCCATGGCTCTGGCACCAAGCATCTGTTTCTGTAAGGCCCTTTTGTAGAGTATCCACATCATTTGGAGATTCAATAATGGCTCCCAGTTTGCAGTCATCTGTGAACTTTGTAAGCCATAGTCCCTTAGTATTGCCTGTACTTCAGAGATGTAGATGCCAAACAAGAGTGGTCCCAGGACTGAACCCTGAGGTACTCCACTTGTCATTAGTCTGGAGCAAGATTTGGAGTCAGCTACTTTTACAGTGTGGGTTTCGTCAGTAAGCCAGTTGGCAACCCATTGAGTGACGTAGGGATTAATGCCCAGCTTAGTAAATTTATCTATGATTCCAGAGTAGAGGATGGTGTCAAAGGCCTTGGCGAGGTACAGATAGACTGTGTGAACCACCTTACCCTCATCCACGGCTCTGGAGACTGATTCAAAGAAGTCAGTCAGGTTCAGGAGACAAGATCGGCCCTTCATGAACCCAAACTGGGTGGGGTCCAGTGTTTGAAGGTTGCCAATGTCTTTGTTTATAAGTTCCATGATAATACATTCCATGGACTTGCAGATCAGGATCATCAGACTGATGGGGTGGTAGTTCCTGGGATCCAAGGTGGATCACCCCTTTTGGAGTGGGATAACTGTAGCTGTGTGCCACTCAGTGGGCACAAAGCCTGAGGTAAGGCTATGATTAAACATGACACTTAGGTGAGGTGCCATTTCATTTTCTAGTACATGTAGTACACAGTCCAGGATGTCATCTGGTCCCATGGATGCTGTATTCTTAGCTTTGGAGAGTGCGTTTTTTACCTGTGTGGCAATTATTACCAGAATTTGGCAATCTTCCGGTATTGAGATGGGTCATTTAGGCGGTGAGAGGGGGGTGAAGTTGTCACTGAATCGATCCGCCAGTATATTGGCAATTTCCTTGGGATCAGTATATTTAATGCCGTTCTGTTGTAGCTCAGAGTAGATCTGAGCATTGCCATTTAGATTCTTGGCATAGTTATAGAATGCCATGTGGTTATCTTCAGAATTTTTGGCAATTTTATTTTCGTAACTAGCTTTGGAGGATTTTAAGAGGGATCTCAGCTTATTACTGAGGCTGGTAAGGGAGTTTTCTGCATCCTGGGATTTTTCTCTTTTCTGCA
Source organism: Protopterus annectens (assembly GCF_019279795.1). Taxonomy (NCBI): domain Eukaryota; kingdom Metazoa; phylum Chordata; order Ceratodontiformes; family Protopteridae; genus Protopterus; species Protopterus annectens. The sequence continues at coordinate 1,222,561,991 of NC_056727.1, forward strand.
ACAGTTTCTTCCTTTTGTTGTAAAGTTTGTTTATGGCAGGGGATCACCAGATTAGCTTCATTTTATTGAAGGAGAGCATCTTGGTTCTATTTGGGATGGAACGATTCATGCATGAGTGGATGTGCTCTTACAGTGCCTTAGAGTAGGACTCATCAGTTGACCTTTCAGTTCCCGTCTGCGTGGGTGTCATGAAGTTTGTCACTTCTGACTTGAGTAGCATGAAGTTGGCTTTGGAGAAATTTTTTTTGGAGGTTTCCTTACTGGGGGATGGGGGTGGGATGTGTATGTTAAGGGTGATTAGCTTATGGTCTGACCTGACCAACGAGGGGGTGACCATTGGTGTGGAGCATCGATTTCCCATGTTGGTAATGACCAGGTCTAGGATAGTGGACCCCCTGGTGGGACAATAGATTAGTTGATCTAGGGGGTTGGAATTTATGAATTCCAAAAACCTTTAGGCAAAGGTGTTGGCACACGAGTAGTTTTTCCAGTTAATGGCAGGGTAGTTGAAATCACCCAGTATTAGGGTGGTTGGTTGTATCTTAATATTTTCCAGTATGTTTAGAAAGGTGTAGTGAGAATCTTGGGGCATGGTGGGGGATCTGTAGCAAGCTACAATTTGGATTGCAGTCTTACCTAGTGTTAGTTGCACCTGGAGAATTTCAGAGGCATTGTGTTGGGCAACTAGCCTGGTGGTGTGAATATCCTTGGTGAATATGGACACTCCTCCACCTTTAGTGTTTCGATCCTGGTTTGGTGGCCGAAAAGTGTGATAAGAGTTTTAGCCTGATATTGCAAGGGTGCTCCCTGGGGCCTTGAACCAGGTCTCAGTTACTGCACAGATATCGATGTTCTCCATTTTTAGGAGTGTCGAGAGAGAGTGCATTTTGAGGTTTAGACTTCTAGCATTGAGTAGCATTACCTTCAGATTTTTCATGCTTGTACCTGTTACGGTGGTGGTTTTGTCCTTTGAACTTTGCCTAAAAAAGGCACTATAAGGGTGGCAAGAGCCTTAGCCAGCAACCTGAATCCCAGGGGTGACAGGTGCAGGCCATCTCTGGCAAAGCATTGTGGTCTGTCGATCATGTCATCCCAGGCAGACAGATACTGGATTCCCTTTGAATGACACCAGAAGCTTAGCCAATTGTTGAAGTCAATCATTTTGTCCTTATAGTGTGGTATCATTCTGGGTGAAGGCAGGATGCTACTCAGGGCTTGGGTCATACCTGCCTGGGCCACATAATCCGAGAGCTCTTTCATGTCTCTTTTCATGTAGTCCAGGGAGGTACGTCTCAAGTCATTCACTCCAACATGGACAATAACAGAATCATATTTGTACTTGTTGTGGAGAGACTTGAGTGCATGTGTTATGTGGCGGATCCTGGCACCCGCCAGGCAGCTGACTGTAATTTTCTCCTTGTTTAGCCTGGTGAGTGGGACATCAGTGTGCTTGATTATAGAGTCACCTATGACTAAAGTGTTAGGTACATTGTCTGTCTTGATGGAGCATTGTGTATAGGACCTTCCCAACTTCTCTGGCTCTGTTTGGTGGAAAACTCTTCAATTTTAATTGTTGACCATTTTTGCATCTTAGTTGTCTTGTGCTGAGCTGTTGTGCATACTGTCTAGAAAATATGCCATGAGAAGGCAAAAGCAGGCATACAGACATCTGCATCATCTGGGCTGAGACTGTCACCCACCAAAGAGTATGTCACCCACTTATCAGGAAAAGCTTGAGATTAGTGCTACTCTTTTGCTTCTACTAAGAGAAAGAGCACAAAAACACTGATCCCGAACTGAGTGTTTCTGTAGTGAGAACTGCCCAAGTAATAGTCAGGTAGTAGCCAACAGCCAAATCATCACTAGTTATCATTGTTGCCAACTTAATTCTGTTTTTTCACAAAGAGTGGTTAGTCATTATACAGCATATCCTGCAGAATATTGTCTTAAGTATGGCATTCATAAATCTTTAGAGTTTTCTGTAGTAGGTTTCCACCCAGTGTCTGAGTACAACAACCAGCCATAGTCTTCCAGTCTTCTCTCTGGTAACGTGGCTCGACAGCCTGCTTTCACCCCATCTGTAGCTAGTTTAATTTTATTAGGTCTTTTAAGGCAGTGTAGCAACAGCCTTATACTTACTGACCATTCACCATTTCTATCTATTGTACAACCTGTGAGGGAACTAAATATTTAAGAAGCATGGATGGAAATCTGTTGCACCAACACACTGTCAATAAACAGTATGTCACATCACCACATTTATTTATTTTATTTTACATTTGTTAACTGGGCTAGTCTGGCTGGATGCGTGTCCATTTTCAGCAGAGGCCCGAGGAGAAAAGCTCCATTAACATACTCATAGCTAACAGTGAGAAAACAATCAAAAATTTAGACAATCTAAAAAATTTAAACTATCAGACACAAATGCAAAAAGCAAACAGCAAATAAACCAAATGTAAAAAACAAGTAAGCAGATTAGGAACAGTTATTATGTAGTTTAGAAGAATTCAGAGGTAGTAGGAAAAGAGATAACAGTGGAGAGGCAGTATTACAATGAATTAATTGCTAGGGAGAGACTGTCAAGGAATGAAGAGGACTGAGAAAATAATTGTAACATATGGAGCGTCAGTAACAAATTCACTGATTACAAGTTAGAATAGTACAAGTTAATCCAGGGTACTAGTATTAGGAAAGAGAATAGCATTGAAGTGAACTGAAAGTATGAATTTGGGAAAAAATGACAAGATGTAGTGTTACAGCATACAGAAGGAAGAAGTAGGAAGAGAAAAGGAGAAGAAGGAAGAGTCAATATGCAGGTAGGTCAGAAGAGGGATAAATCAAGAGTGAAGGATAATAATTAAGAGTGAAGAGGAGGGGACTGGAAAGAGGTACATTGTATGTTGAGCTCAGTCAGGATTAGAGCATGGGCATAGCCAGTGAGTTTGGAGATGGTGTTTTATTTGTTTTTTGAAAAGGTTAGATGAGCTTAGGGTGGTCAGTTCAATGGGAAGTTTATTCCAATATGATCCAACAGTATTTGCAAATAAGGAGTCACCTGCTTAATTGTGGGATTTAAGAGTAGTTACTAGAAGCTTGTTGGCTGAGCGAAGTGAGGTAAGGTTTTTATATGGGGTGATTAGGTTATTAAGAATGGGTGTATTGGAGGGGTAGTGCAGAATGTTGAAAGTGATGACTAATTGATGCAGGAGTATTAGGTTCTGAAGTTCTAGCCAGTGAAGTTTTTTTAGATTGAGACAATGATGAGTACGGAAAGGGGATCCTGTGGCAAACCTGGCAATACTATGGTAGGCTGTGTTAAGTTTATAAAGGTTGGCTTTAGAAATGTTGATAAAGGATGGAGAGGCATACAATAATGTGGAGATGAGGTGAGTTTGGGCAAGAGACACTCGGGTGGTAGCACTAAGAAAGGGCTTTAGTCTGTAGAGGGCACCTATTTTCTTGTTTACAGTCTTGATGGTTAGATCATTGTGGTTATCAAAGCTTAGCTGATTGTCAATAGTAACGTCTAGTAGTTTGGTGGAATAGTCAGGTATAATTATAGTGCCATTACAGGACACCAGGGAAAATGAGATTGCGGTGGATTTGAGGGTTGGGGTGAAGAGTAATAATTTAGTTTTTTTGGGATTAAGGAGGAGACAGATCTGCTGGAACCATTTTTCTGCTGTTGTAAAGACCTTTTGGGTGGAGGAGTGGAGTTCTTCTGGAGATGGAGCAGAGCAGATGAGAGTAGAATCATCAGCATACTGTATGCAAGTGGATGTTGGGAGAGAAGTGGGCAGGTTATTTATGAATATAGAGAACAGGAGGGGACCTAAGATGGATCCTTGTGGGACTCCGATAGTAACTGGGACTTGAGAGGATAGATGGTTGTCCCAGAGGACTGCTTGTTTTCTATTTGTCAAGTAAGAGTCAAACCACTGTAGTGCTAGTGAATCAAGTGAGAGGGATTTTAAAGTATCTAGGAGAAGTTGATGGTTGACCATATCGAAGGCTTTAGAGAGGTCCAGGAATAGTGCAGAGGAGAAAAGGTTTTTATTGCGATTTTTGTTGATCACGTCAGTGAAGGAGAGGAGGGCAGTGGAAGTACTGTGGTGGGGCCTAAAACCATGCTGAGAGTCTGCGAGTAAGTTATTTTGCAAGAGATGATGTAAGAGTTGATGGTGTATGCAGCGTTCCATAATTTTAGATAGTGGAGATAGAAGGGCTATAGGCCGGAAATTAGAAAGTTCGTTGGAGTTTCCTCCTTTATGGAGGGGAATGATATGGGAGATTTTCCAACAGGATGGGATAGTGGATTCGGTTATGGTTCTGTTAATTAAGATGGAGACTGGGTAAGCTAGTTCAGTTGCTGCTAGTTGAAGATATTCAGCTGGTAGATTATCAGCAGAAGGGGTACAAGGTTTAAGTTTTGAGAGTAACTTCTGTATATAGGTTGTGGAGACTGTATTAAATGTAAGAGTAGGGGTGCTGTTTTGAGGAGAGGAGGTTGTTTGAAGGGGAGGAGGGGGGGTCATAGTGTTAACTAGAGTAGTGACTGTTTGGGAGAAGAAGTTGTTGAAAGTATCAGCTATCACATTGGGTTGGGTCTGAGCTAGGCTAGTTGATGTAGGTGTTTTGGTGTTTCCTGGGTGGAGCAGTTTATTGATTCCTGACCAGAAATGTTTGGGGTTTTGGTTTTGTTGATACTGCAGGTAATAGTTCTTTTTATCTAGATAGGTGAGTTTTTTTGTTGTGTTTCTGAGGTGTTTGAAATTTTGATGGTCAGTTGGGTTTTTGGTGGATCTCCATTTATTCCATAATTTATTTCTAGCTAGCATTGTTTGTTTGGTTTTTTTGGAAAGCCATGGGGCTGCTTTGGAGCCTAGTCTAATCAATCGGGATGGGGCATGATGCTGGAGAATTTGTAGGAAGGTATTGTTAAAATGGGTAACTGCTTCTTCAAGTGGGCGGTGTTTTAGAGTTGACCAGTTATATTGTTTGAGTTCATTACGAAAGGATGATAGGTTAAAATTAGTTTTGTTGTGTACAGTACGATAGGTAGCCTGCTTGGGATTATTGTATTTTTGTTTAGTGATATAGGTAAGGAGATGGTCGCTGATATTGTCAGGGAGTATTCCAGTTTTATAAGAGAGGGGATTGTTGTTGATCAGTATCCAATCCAGGATGGCTTGTTTCTGGGTTGATTTGTGTATTCTAGTAGGGGAGTTTATGGTTTGTTGAAAGGTAAAGAGATTGAGGTGAATGGAAGGTTTGGGAGAGATGCAGGAATTCCAATCTATATTAAAGTCTCCTAAGATTATGGTTTCCTGAGGAAAGCTACAGGAGACCCAGCTAAGGATATTTTCTAGTGTATTGACATTATTGCCTGGCGGGATGTAGGAGCATATTATATAGATGGCTTTGGTTTTATTAATTTGGAGTTTGGAACAGAGTATTTCAGCATTGGCTGGGGAGGGGGGCAGGGAGTCAATTAAGGCTAGCTGCAGTTGGGATTTGTATAAAAAGGCCACTCCTCCGCCCTTTTTGTTAAGACGATCTTGCCTTAAGGTGCTATAGCCTGGGGGAGTGATTTCATTGTCTTTGGTACCTGGTTTTAGCCAAGTTTCAGTGAGACATAGAATATCAAAGGCATAGAAGTCAATTAAAGCATGGAGTTCTGTGATTTTATTGTTGATGCTGCGAATATTTAAGTGAGCTATTGAGAGGGAGTCAGTGGAGAAAGGTGAACCAAAACTATTAGCAGTTTGGTTAGTAGGAGTATGGTTGAGATGATTGTTAGGGCCAGGGTTGGGGTGGATGTCCCCATGTATCAGTAAGAGTGTTTGTGGGACTTGACATACCTTTGTATTTTTGCAGGGTATTAGCTGAAACCGTTTCATGGTTAGGAATCTGTTACGGTGTAATTTGTGGTAGAGAGGGGGAAGGTAGGGACAGGATGATAGGATATTAATATGTGTTTGTTTGGTTAAAGGAAGTGTAGAGGTTGTTTGTTTGGCTAAATGAGGAGATTGGCTAAGCATTAGATATTCGTAGGAAGTAAGAGTATAGTAAAGAAGAAGGATGTTAAGAAGTGTTAGTGAATAAAGCATGTTAAGGCTTAAAGGCATGTTATTAGTGAGCTGAGGTTAGCAAGTGTAGGAGTGGGTGGTTTGGGATGGTTGAGAGTGGGGTGTGGTACTTAGATAGGACTGTGGAGAGTGGGTGTGGTGGTTATAATTGGTGAAATGAGTTAATAGGCGGTAGTGGGGCAGGAAATGAGATAGGATGTTAGTAGATTGGGGGTGTGTCTGTGTGAGTATAAGGGTAGGGCCCCTGGGGGTGGGTGGGAATTGGGGGTAGGGAGGGGAGTGGAGTGAGCGGAGCGAACTGAGTGGGAAGAGCCAGTGAGGGGATCAAGGCAGAAAACAATCAGGAAAGACGAGAGAGACACTATAAAAGATGTGGGGTGAAGGTGAGCTATAGAGTAATAGTACAGTGAGGATACAAGGTGGGTGGGGAGAGTCAAAAGAATGAGGAAAAACTAGTGTTTTCTATAGTACAGTGCTCTGAAAAATATGGGGAAGAATAGTGTGTTTCTCAGTAAAAAGGGCGCCACCTAGTGGCCAGGTCTGGGATGATGAGGGACAGAGCAACCAGAGAGTTTACCAAGGGAAAAAGTCTGGGTAGAGGGAGAGTTTGTTCAAGGATAAAGCTGAGGAGAGGAGGGAAAGAGAAAAGTGATTAAAATACTACTGGAGGGGGGGAGGCTGCTTGTTAACCTGGGAGGGAAGTAAAAATAGCCTGAAGAGTAAAATTATACAATACAAGAGTAGGACATACTTTCCAAAAAAGGTCTATTCTGGGTAGACAGTCTTATAGGGGAGGACGTAAAATCCTATACAGGATTGTGTTGCTTAGTATGATATCCACAGGGCCTCTTTAGCAAGGGTAGGTCAGGAACTCAGGTGTACAGGCTGGTAATTAAATAGGAAGAGAGAGAAAGAGAAAAGTAAGTAAATGCATTAGTCAGTGAAGCATGTAGTAGATAACCAGGACATAATGCCTAAAATTAAACTAGATCAGTACAGTGACAAACCCAATTCTCACTTTAAAAAAGTCTAGTCAGACAGACAGTGAAACACAGTAGGGAACATATATTCGTACTACAGATAAGCACTAGAAAGTCAAATGTAGCTAGTGACATATACCCTAATGTGTAACGTAATCTTTTCACATTAGCATTAAGCAGTTACAGTTATCAGAGGGATGGCAGATCTCAACAACTACAGTCTTGCATCTCTAACAACAATTAAAGGGTCCCGAGAGGGATACAATTTAGAACTAATGTTGTCTCAAATTTGTAGGACAAAAAGAACTGGCGTTTTGGATATAGGGGCAGTAATGCCACAACAAAGCTAAACTGTTATGATCTAAGAGCATGAAATTAAACAGTGCACATGGCAGTTCATTAGCTTCAACATCTTTGGCAAAAATATAGATATGTAATGCTACCTCCACCCTTAGTATGCAAGTTATAAGTAGTGGAGGACCACGTGGAGGCAGGTCGGGGTAAGAGGCCCTTTATTACATTGCAGGAAATGTTAACACTAAATCAAACAGAGTGAAAGTGCTCAACGCTATAGATTGCTACTAGAGTAGGGGAAGGAGTATGCTATTGGCTTGGATCCACAGAGCGACTAGCAGAGAAAGCTCGGGGAGAGTACAGGAGCAGTGGTTAGGGGTTATTCACACGGCTTGTACAAAGCAAACACTACAAGCGGAGAGAAAAAAAATAGCTGCCGCTGTGGTAAGGACGATGAAAAATAAACACATGCGTAGCCGCTAAGTGATATCAAGCAAGCGGTTTAACCCCTCAGCATCCAAGCAGCTTAGGATGCAAGTTAACGCTAGGATAGGCGGAGTGTTAAGCGCTACCTCAGGGTTGTTAGCCTAATTACATTAGGTGAGGAAACCAAGCGTAACCAACATTAAATTGCCGCTGTGGTCAGCACGATGAAGATAAACACATGCATAACCTCTAAATGATACCACGCAAGCGGTTAAACCCCTCAGCGCCCAGGTAGCTTAGGATGCAAGTTAATGCTGGGAAAGGCGGAGTGTTTAAGCGCTACCACAGGGTTGCTAGCCTAATAACAATAGGTGAGGAAACCAAGCGTAATCTATAGTGAACCTGGATAGCGTCTTGGTTTCTCAAGTGTCCTACAAATGTGCAAACAGTCGAAGCTGAAAGCAAGCGGACTGCTAAACGCTGCCGCTGCGGTTGTTTAGCCTGATTTACACAATGGCGCACATGCACAACCGCTCTTGAAAGAATAAAAACGGCTTAGTTCCTCAAGCGTCAAACCGACCAAATAATCATAGATAGGGGGTTAAGAACTGCTTCAGTTCGTTCTAGGTTCAAAGGCGCTCCACGTGGTTCCCAGAATCACAGTAAAGAATATAAAACCACATAAAGTTATACAGAGCCAGCTAGCAGTAATGCAAGTTCACATAGAACAATCGTAGATATAAAGGTAATAAACTAGTCAGTTGTACATAAGTAAAGAATAACAATTACAGACTACATGAATGCCACAGAGTACTCACATGAGGATATTTAGACTCAACCCGAGGAGACACAACAGCCCAAAGGGACGGTATATAGGGATGAATCGGCTAAGGGAAGGGTGTATTTGTAGAATGCAACCGGAAGTGGAAGCAGGTGGGGGGAGGGGTGGGCAGGGATAATAGATAGACAGAATGCAATAAAGCAGCAATCACGAGAACGTGGGCAAGGAATCTAAAATGATTTGAGGAGGAGCATGGTGCTAACAGTCTATGAAGGATGGGAGAGCCAGGGAGGAATGGGGTAAAGCAGAAATTATAAGAAGAGGAGTGATAAAGTGTGGGAAAAAGAGAGGGAAATGATAGTTAGAGGGAGGTGAGTGCAGTACATAAAGGGTAGGGAAAGGGCAGGAAAGGAGAAGTAACAGAATAACGCAGGTAATAGTAGGGAGAAGGGGGTCTAGAGTAGGAGGGTGAAGAAAAATATCCAGGAAAGAGCCAGTGAGGGGATCAAGGCAGAAAACAATCAGGAAAGACAAGAGAGACACTATAAAAGATGTGGGGTGAAGGTGAGCTATAGAGTAATAGTACAGTGGGGATATAAGGTGGGTGGGGAGAATCAAAAGAATGGGGAAAAACTAGTGTTTTCTATAGTACAGTGCTCTGAAAAATATGGGGAAAAATAGTGTGTTTCTCAGTAAAAAGGGCACCACCTAGTGGCCAGGTCTGGGATGATGAGGGACAGAGCAACCAGAGAGTTTACCAAGGGAAAAAGTCTGGGTAGAGGGAGAGTTTTCTCAAGGATAAAGCTGAGAAGAGGAGGGAAAGAGAAAAGTGATTAAAATACTACTGGAGGGGGGGGAGGCTGCTGGTTAACCTGGGAGGGAAGTAAAAATAACCTGAAGAGTAAAATTATACAATACAAGAGTAGGACATACTTTCCAAAAAAGGTCTATTCTGGGTAGACAGTCTTATAGGGGAGGACGTAAAATCCTATACAGGATTGTGTTGCTTAGTATGATATCCACAGGGCCTCTTTAGCAAGGGTAGGTCAGGAACTCAGGTGTACAGGCTGGTAATTAAATAGGAAGAGAGAGAAAGAGAAAAGTAAGTAAATGCATTAGTCAATGAAGCATGTAGTAGATAACCAGGACATAATGCCTAAAATTAAACTAGATCAGTACAGTGACAAACCCAATTCTCACTTTAAAAAAGTCTAGTCAGACAGACAGTGAAACACAGTAGGGAACATATATTCGTACTACAGATAAGCACTAGAAAGTCAAATGTAGCTAGTGACATATACCCTAATGTGTAACGTAATCTTTTCACATTAGCATTAAGCAGTTACAGTTATCAGAGGGATGGCAGATCTCACCAACTACAGTCTTGCATCTCTAACAACAATTAAAGGGTCCCGAGAGGGATACAATTTAGAACTAATGTTGTCTCAAATTTGTAGGACAAAAAGAACTGGCGTTTTGGATATAGGGGCAGTAATGCCACAACAAAGCTAAACTGTTATGATCTAAGAGCATGAAATTAAACAGTGCACATGGCAGTTCATTAGCTTCAACATCTTTGGCAAAAATATAGACATGTAATGCTACCTCCACCCTTAGTATGCAAGTTATAAGTAGTGGAGGACCACGTGGAGGCAGGTCGGGGTAAGAGGCCCTTTATTACATTGCAGGAAATGTTAACACTAAATCAAACAGAGTGAAAGCGCTCAACGCTATAGATTGCTACTAGAGTAGGGGAAGGATTATGCTATTGGCTTGGATCCACAGAGCGACTAGCAGAGAAAGCTCGGAGAGAGTACAGCAGCAGAGGTTAGGGGTTATTCACACAGCTTGTACAAAGCAAACACTACAAGCGGAGAGAAAAAAAATAGCTGCAGCTGTGGTAAGCACGATGAAAAATAAACACATGCGTAGCCGCTAAGTGATATCAAGCAAGCGGTTTAACCCCTCAGCGTCCAAGCAGCTTAGGATGCAAGTTAACGCTAGGATAGGCGGAGTGTTAAGCGCTACCTCAGGGTTGTTAGCCTAATTACATTAGGTGAGGAAACCAAGCGTAACCAACATTAAATTGCTGCTGTGGTCAGCACGATGAAGATAAACACATGCATAACCTCTAAATGATACCACGCAAGCGGTTAAACCCCTCAGCGTCCAGGTAGCTTAGGATGCAAGTTAATGTTGGGAAAGGCGGAGTGTTTAAGCGCTACCACAGGGTTGTTAGCCTAATAACATTAGGTGAGGAAACCAAGCGTAATCTATAGTGAACCTGGATAGCGTCTTGGTTTCTCAAGTGTTCTACAAATGTGCAAACAGTCGAAGCTGAAAGCAAGCGGACTGCTAAACGCTGCCACTGCGGTTGTTTAGCCTGATTTACACAATGGCGCACATGCACAACCGCTCTTGAAAGAATAAAAACGGCTTAGTTCCTCAAGCGTCAAACCGACCAAATAATCATAGATAGGGGGTTAAGAACTGCTTCAGTTCGTTCTAGGTTCAAAGGTGCTCCACGTGGTTCCCAGAATCACAGTAAAGAATATAAAACCACATAAAGTTATACAGAGCCAGCTAGCAGTAATGCAAGTTCACATAGAACAATCGTAGATATAAAGGTAATAAACTAGTCAGTTGTACATAAGTAAAGAATAACAATTACAGACTACATGAATGCCACAGAGTACTCACATGAGGATATTTAGACTCAACCCGAGGAGACACAGCAGCCCAAAGGGACGGTATATAGGGATGAATCGGCTAAGGGAAGGGTGTATTTGTAGAATGCAACCGGAAGTGGAAGCAGGTGGGGGGAGGGGTGGGCAGGGATAATAGATAGACAGAATGCAATAAAGCAGCAATCACGAGAACGTGGGCAAGGAATCTAAAATGATTTGAGGAGGAGCATGGTGCTAACAGTCTATGAAGGATGGGAGAGCCAGGGAGGAATGGGGTAAAGCAGAAATTATAAGAAGAGGAGTGATAAAGTGTGGGAAAAAGAGAGGGAAATGATAGTTAGAGGGAGGTGAGTGCAGTACATAAAGGGTAGGGAAAGGGCAGGAAAGGAGAAGTAACAGAATAACGCAGGTAATAGTAGGGAGAAGGGGGTCTAGAGTAGGAGGGTGAAGAAAAATATCCAGGAAAGAGCCAGTGAGGGGATCAAGGCAGAAAACAATCAGGAAAGACGAGAGAGACACTATAAAAGATGTGGGGTGAAGGTGAGCTATAGAGTAATAGTACAGTGGGGATATAAGGTGGGTGGGGAGAGTCAAAAGAATGGGGAAAAACTAGTGTTTTCTATAGTACAGTGCTCTGAAAAATATGGGGAAAAATAGTGTGTTTCTCAGTAAAAAGGGTGCCACCTATTGGCCAGGTCCGGGATGATGAGGGACAGAGCAACCAGAGAGTTTACCAAGGGAAAAAGTCTGGGTAGAGGGAGAGTTTTCTCAAGGATAAAGCTGAGAAGAGGAGGGAAAGAGAAAAGTGATTAAAATACTACTGGAGGGGGGGGAGGCTGCTGGTTAACCTGGGAGGGAAGTAAAAATAGCCTGAAGAGTAAAATTATACAATACAAGAGTAGGACATACTTTCCAAAAAAGGTCTATTCTGGGTAGACAGTCTTATAGGGGAGGACGTAAAATCCTATACAGGATTGTGTTGCTTAGTATGATATCCACAGGGCCTCTTTAGCAAGGGTAGGTCAGGAACTCAGGTGTACAGGCTGGTAATTAAATAGGAAGAGAGAGAAAGAGAAAAGTAAGTAAATGCATTAGTCAATGAAGCATGTAGTAGATAACCAGGACATAATGCCTAAAATTAAACTAGATCAGTACAGTGACAAACCCAATTCTCACTTTAAAAAAGTCTAGTCAGACAGACAGTGAAACACAGTAGGGAACATATATTCGTACTACAGATAAGCACTAGATAGTCAAATGTAGCTAGTGACATATACCCTAATGTGTAACGTAATCTTTTCACATTAGCATTAAGCAGTTACAGTTATCAGAGGGATGGCAGATCTCAACAACTACAGTCTTGCATCTCTAACAACAATTAAAGGGTCCTGAGAGGGATACAATTTAGAACTAATGTTGTCTCAAATTTGTAGGACAAAAAGAACTGGCGTTTTGGATATAGGGGCAGTAATGCCACAACAAAGCTAAACTGCTATGATCTAAGAGCATGAAATTAAACAGTGCACATGGCAGTTCATTAGCTTCAACATCTTTGGCAAAAATATAGACATGTAATGCTACCTCCACCCTTAGTATGCAAGTTATAAGTAGTGGAGGACCACGTGGAGGCAGGTCGGGGTAAGAGGCCCTTTATTACATTGCAGGAAATGTTAACACTAAATCAAACAGAGTGAAAGCGCTCAACGCTATAGATTGCTACTAGAGTAGGGGAAGGAGTATGCTATTGGCTTGGATCCACAGAGCGACTAGCAGAGAAAGCTCGGGGAGAGTACAGGAGCAGTGGTTAGGGGTTATTCACACGGCTTGTACAAAGCAAACACTACAAGCGGAGAGAAAAAAAAATAGCTGCCGCTGTGGTAAGCACGATGAAAAATAAACACATGCGTAGCCGCTAAGTGATAGCAAGCAAGCGGTTTAACCCCTCAGCATCCAAGCAGCTTAGGATGCAAGTTAACGCTAGGATAGGCGGAGTGTTAAGCGCTACCTCAGGGTTGTTAGCCTAATTACATTAGGTGAGGAAACCAAGCGTAACCAACATTAAATTGCCGCTGTGGTCAGCACGATGAAGATAAACACATGCATAACCTCTAAATGATACCACGCAAGCGGTTAAACCCCTCAGCGTACAGGTAGCTTAGGATGCAAGTTAATGCTGGGAAAGGCGGAGTGTTTAAGCGCTACCGCAGGGTTGTTAGCCTAATAACATTAGGTGAGGAAACCAAGCGTAATCTTTAGTGAACCTGGATAGCGTCTTGGTTTCTCAAGTGTCCTACAAATGTGCAAACAGTCGAAGCTGAAAGCAAGCGGACTGCTAAACGCTGCCGCTGCGGTTGTTTAGCGTGATTTACACAATGGCGCACATGCACAACCGCTCTTGAAAGAATAAAAACGGCTTAGTTCCTCAAGCGTCAAACCGACCAAATAATCATAGATAGGGGGTTAAGAACTGCTTCAGTTCGTTCTAGGTTCAAAGGAGCTCCACGTGGTTCCCAGAATCACAGTAAAGAATATAAAACCACATAAAGTTATACAGAGCCAGCTAGCAGTAATGCAAGTTCACATAGAACAATCGTAGATATAAAGGTAATAAACTAGGCAGTTGTACATAAGTAAAGAATAACAATTACAGACTACATGAATGCCACAGAGTACTCACATGAGGATATTTAGACTCAACCCGAGGAGACACAGCAGCCCAAAGGGACGGTATATAGGGATGAATCGGCTAAGGGAAGGGTGTATTTGTAGAATGCAACCGGAAGTGGAAGCAGGTGGGGGGAGGGGGTGGGCAGGGATAATAGATAGACAGAATGCAATAAAGCAGCAATCACGAGAACGTGGGCAAGGAATCTAAAATGATTTGAGGAGGAGCATGGTGCTAACAGTCTATGAAGGATGGGAGAGCCAGGGAGGAATGGGGTAAAGCAGAAATTATAGGAAGAGGAGTGATAAAGTGTGGGAAAAAGAGAGGGAAATGATAGTTAGAGGGAGGTGAGTGCAGTACATAAAGGGTAGGGAAAGGGCAGGAAAGGAGAAGTAACAGAATAACGCAGGTAATAGTAGGGAGAAGGGGGTCTAGAGTAGGAGGGTGAAGAAAAATATCCAGGAAAGAGCCAGTGAGGGGATCAAGGCAGAAAACAATCAGGAAAGACGAGAGAGACACTATAAAAGATGTGGGGTGAAGGTGAGCTATAGAGTAATAGTACAGTGGGGATATAAGGTGGGTGGGGAGAGTCAAAAGAATGGGGAAAAACTAGTGTTTTCTATAGTACAGTGCTCTGAAAAATATGGGGAAAAATAGTGTGTTTCTCAGTAAAAAGGGCGCCACCTTGTGGCCAGGTCTGGGATGATGAGGGACAGAGCAACCAGAGAGTTTACCAAGGGAAAAAGTCTGGGTAGAGGGAGAGTTTTCTCAAGGATAAAGCTGAGGAGAGGAGGGAAAGAGAAAAGTGATTAAAATACTACTGGAGGGGGGGAGGCTGCTGGTTAACCTGGGAGGGAAGTAAAAATAGCCTGAAGGGTAAAATTATACAATACAAGAGTAGGACATACTTTCCAAAAAGGTCTATTCTGGGTAGACAGTCTTATAGGGGAGGACGTAAAATCCTATTCAGGATTGTGTTGCTTAGTATGATATCCACAGGGCCTCTTTAGCAAGGGTAGGTCAGGAACTCAGGTGTACAGGTTTCCAAAAAGGTCTATTCTGGGTAGACAGTCTTATAGGGGAGGACGTAAAATCCTATTCAGGATTGTGTTGCTTAGTATGATATCCACAGGGCCTCTTTAGCAAGGGTAGGTCAGGAACTCAGGTGTACCGGTTTCCAAAAAAGGTCTATTCTGGGTAGACAGTCTTATAGGGGAGGTCGTAAAATCCTATTCAGGATTGTGTTGCTTAGTATGATATCCACAGGGCCTCTTTAGCAAGGGTAGGTCAGGAACTCAGGTGTACAGGTTTCCAAAAAAGGTCTATTCTGGATAGACAGTCTTATAGGGGATGACGTAAAATCCTATTCAGGATTGTGTTGCTTAGTATGATATCCACAGGGCCTCTTTAGCAAGGGTAGGTCAGGAACTCAGGTGTACAGGTTTCCAAAAAAGGTCTATTCTGGGTAGACAGTCTTATAGGGGAGGACGTAAAATCCTATTCAGGATTGTGTTGCTTAGTATGATATCCATAGGGCCTCTTTAGCAAGGGTAGGTCAGGAACTCAGGTGTACAGGTTTCCAAAAAAGGTCTATTCTGGGTAGACAGTCTTATAGGGGAGGACGTAAAATCCTATTCAGGATTGTGTTGCTTAGTATGATATCCACAGGGCCTCTTTAGCAAGGGTAGGTCAGGAACTCAGGTGTACAGGTTTCCAAAAAAGGTCTATTCTGGGTAGACAGTCTTATAGGGGAGGACGTTAAATCCTATTCAGGATTGTGTTGCTTAGTATGATATCCACAGGGCCTCTTTAGCAAGGGTAGGTCAGGAACTCAGGTGCACAGGTTTCCAAAAAAGGTCTATTCTGGGTAGACAGTCTTATAGGGGAGGACATAAAATCCTATTCAGGATTGTGTTGCTTAGTATGATATCCACAGGGCCTCTTTAGCAAGGGTAGGTCAGGAACTCAGGTGTACAGGATGAGGATATTTAGACTCAACCCGAGGAGACACAGCAGCCCAAACATCAATTGTAATACACTCACGTCCATAACATATAGCAAAGCTATAAAGAATATTTGCCAAAACCTCCTAGAACACAAACCAAAAGATCTTAGCCTCCAGTACACAAGGCAACAGCTACTCTTTTTCCACTCACACACTGCAAAACAACAAAGATTAGCCCTGAGTCAGTAGGAAAAGCAGGCCTAAGCCCATAATGTCAGTAAGTCTGTTTCCACACAACAAAATGTTTTATTCATTGGCAATTCTAGTTAGGCACACCCATTCCAATTCACCAGACTGGATAAGAACAGGATGAGTGCAACTTGCTTATCCAGTAGAATAATCTTTAATGTCACAATGTCCTTAAGGTTCCTTAAACCAGACAAATATGACTATGACCTAATGGAGTCCCATGATGGTGCCACCTTACAAGTGAGACATCTTTAAGGACTTCGGCAGGCCAAACTTACTTCACCTTATAGAAGACCTATGCAAACATTCCAACAATGCACCACAAATGGACCCAACTGAGAGGGCTGTCACATTTACCTCTGCTTTTTACAAGAACCTAAGCAGCTGCAGAGCAGGGTGGACCCATCCACCCTAAATATGATGGAATATTCAGAAATAAACCTCACTGGTCAACTTCCTGCATTAATAAATTAATAAACACAAGCAAAATAATAAAAAGGTATAAGAAATCCTGCAGCCTATCCACTGGGTTTGTGACAGATCCTGAAGAGCAGCCACTGTCACCCCTCTACACAAGGCTGGCCCCTCCTCAGACGCAGGTAATGATATCCCATTAGCCTTGCCACCTTTATAATCCATGAAACATATAATAGTAGAACCTTCTATGCAGAAATAGACAACTTAACTGACGTACATCCCAATTCAGTTTAGTTTTGTGAAGAGCAGGCCCTGTCTCCTGAACCTAGTAAACTTATCTGACAAGACGACAGAGGGAGCGGGTATTGGTCACTCTGTGCATGCTGCCTATCTTGACCTGGCCAGTGCTTTTGATACTATATGCTATGCTGGTATCACTGAAAAATTAGACAAAAACTTAATGTAAACTTTGACATTGTCCATTGGTTTGAAAGTTGGATGTCCAACAAATCCCAGGTTATGAAAGTTGCTGGTACCCTTTCTAAATGTAAAATTCTAACTAGTGGTATGCCACAGTGATCAGTGCTGGGCTCCCTCCTGCATAGCATTTATTTTGCAGATATTCAAGCCAAAGTTTCAGAAGTGTGGGTGACCAAGTTTGCTGATGCCTGCAAGCTGGGCACCATTATCCTGTCATCTACTGATACTAAACTGCTCCAACAATGGCTTGAATGGACATATACCTAATGTAATGAAAACACTCTCAACCTAAATGTAAAAAGATGCAGCAAAGTTCCTCCTAGAAAAAAAGTTGCTGCTACCGTATATGTTATAAGAGGAACTCCCTTTCAGACAGACATAGTCATAAGAGATCTGGGTACTTATATGTAGAACTATCTCTCTCTCTCTCTCTCTCTCTCTCATTCAATCATCATGTTTCCACCATAGTCAGAAAGTCTTCTCATTAGTACAATTAATTTCCATGGGAATATTTTCAGGAGCCAAAAATGCAATCTTATCCCTGAAATCTAATCTAATCAGACACATCTTTGAATACAATGTCCCCACTGGCATGTACAAAGTCAGCCATATCACTCAACTGGAATGGATTAAAAATTCACATCTTGAAGCCTTAAACAACCCTGATAGAGTAACACATTTCTCTTTATACTCAATAGCCTACTAGCTATTCTGAGGTGACCCCTGACTCACTTTTCAAGCAATGAAAAACCTTGTCCTATTTGACCACCTGTTTCTTTACAAAACCAGTAGCTCTGCAAGAACCCATAAAAGAGACCTAAATCTACACCAACAACTAAATAAGTCTTGCTTTAAGGATAGGTCCATATCTCTGCATATTTCCAGCTTACAGAACAGGTTGCCACTACAAATTAAGCACAGTACTGCTTTGTCTGCCTTTGAGGCTGGTCTTGATGGTTATATTTGTAGGCAGGGTTATTATTTATGGCCCTGCTCAGT
The DNA here is from genome assembly GCF_019279795.1 of Protopterus annectens. NCBI lineage: Eukaryota > Metazoa > Chordata > Ceratodontiformes > Protopteridae > Protopterus > Protopterus annectens. Next base: position 1,222,580,003 of record NC_056727.1, read on the forward strand.
TTGTAAAATGAGCACTGCTAACAGCTTGTAATGGATGCCAAGAACGTTTGCGTTAGTCAAAGGTGTAATTAGCTAGGCAGGTTATGGTTCCTCAGATTGCTTTCTTAGTATTATTGCTATGATCCTCTGTTTTTAAATCATTTTATTGGGCTCAGAGAGTCACATCTACCAAGGTCTTAGCAAATAAATAAATACATAAAAATAAAAGAAAGGTTCAGACAACGCCATATAAACTAAACCTTATAACCTTATAAACTAAAAGTTCTCTGTAGTCAGACACAATTAAAATACTAAAATAAGAATAGCGTAAAATCCCTAAAAAATAAAACAGAATGCATTTTACAAGATCACCAAATACCAATGATAAAAAAAACAAATAAGAAAGAGCTTTCTGCGTTCACCAACAGACTAGAAATTATGACAGCCATAAACTTTCTTTTATTAGGAAAAACACCAGCAGCAGTTGGCTTGATACCAGACTTCTACAAATGTTTTAAAGATACTGAGGGCTATGCCTGCAAATGGTCTGTTGTAATTAGTGTACTACTGTGGTAAAAAAAAACTCAAATAAAAATTAGTAAATTAAACCTCTGGTTCTTTCATATCCAGCAAAACACAAAATATCAGTCCTTATTTTAACCACTCACCTCCAGCAAAGGTATACCGGGAAATGGGTGCTGTTTGTATTTTATAAGACAATGGGTGTATTTTCAGTGTTGGGCAACTAATAAAATACCCTCTGTGATTCTTACTTATTCACTTTCAAAAGGCATTTTGGAATTACATCTGGTGCACATTAGAAACAGCTGGTTTCACTAGAGAACTATAGACCAAAATGTAAAATAATGTATTACTATCCCCAAGCTAGAATTATTAGAGATAAAATATACTCAGGGATATATATTTGGAATTACAAAACATCTGCTTTATTTATTTATTCATTCATTCATTTATTTTTATTTAGTCTTTATTGACTCAGTTAGCTCTCCTCCAGGCCAGTGCCCCCTTTTCATGAGAGACCCAAATCTGGCCAGGACACCAGAGAACGTCCTCTAGTCTGTAAGACGTATTCCTGTTTCTGACACAGAGACTACTGAGAGGAAGAAAGTATGAAGGCAACAGGAGCTTCATTGCCTGCAAGTGATACTGAGATTGTGCAGTATGGCTATAAATTGATAATTTGATGTGCAAGAAAGTATATCAATTTATGTCATATATTTTGTGCTATAAAGATAATAAATTATACAAAGAAAGTTAATTAGGAAATGATTACTGCGATTGAAAATTGAAGAGATTTCCAAAAAGAAAAAAGGGTTTTGTCTGAAACGTGAGTCTGAGGATCGGAGAGAAACTGATAAAGCAACAGAGATTCAGTCTGGTGAGTTAGATACACCTAAACTGATCAAGATGCTACAAAATGAACCTAGAGAAGAATCATTGGTTTCTTGGAGTGAAATGACTGATCAATTGTTTTCGGAAACTAAGCAGCATGATGAGAATGATGGTGTGTCATGCAACAGCAGCCGTAAACTGAGCAGCATGAGAAGAGTGATGGTGTGTCATGCAACAGCAGCAGTAAACTGAGCAGCATGAGGAGAGTGATTGTGACGTCATGCAACAGCAGTGAGAAACTGAGCAGTATTAGGAGAGTGATGATGGTGTCATGCAACAGCAGCAGAAAACTGAGCAGCAGGAGGAGAGTGATGGTGGTGTCATGCAACAGCAGCCGGAAACTGAGCAGCATGATGAGGTTGCTGATGGTGTCATGCAACAGCAGCGGGAAACTGAGCAAAATGAGGAGAGTGATGGTGGTATCATGCAACAGCAGCAGGAAACTGATCAGCATGAGGAGAGTGATGGTGGTGTCATGCAACAACAGTGGGAAACTCAGCAACATGAGGAGAGTTATAGTGGTGTCATGCAACAGCGGCTAGAAACTGAGCAGCATGAGGAGTGATTCTCGTGTCATGCAACAGCAGCCAGAAAGTGAGCAGCACGAGGAGATTCACAATGGTGTCATGCAACAGCAGCCAGAAAGTGAACAGCATGAGGAGATTCATGGTGGTGTCATGCAACAGCAGTGGGAAACTGAGCAGTATCAGGAGAGTGATGATGGTGTCATGCAACAGCAGCAGAAAAACTGAGCAGCAGGAGGAGAGTGATGGTGGTGTCATGCAACAGTAACCGAAAACTGAGCAGCATGATGAGGTTGGTGATGGTGTCATGCAACAGCAGCGGGAAACTGAGCAACATGAGGAGAGTGATGGTGGTGTCATGCAACAGCAGCAGGAACCTGATCAGCATGAGGAGAGTGATGGTGGTGTCATGCAACAACAGTGGGAAACTCAGCAACATGAGGAGAGTTATAGTGGTGTCATGCAACAACGGCTAGAATCTGAGCAGCATGGGAAGAGTGATTGTGGTATCATGCAACAGCAGCCAGAAAGTGAGCAGCATGAGAAGATTCACGGTGGTGTCATGCAACAGCAGCCAGAAAGTGAGCAATATGAGGAGATTCACGGTGGTATCATGCAACAGCAGCCAGAAACTGAGCAGCATGAGAAGAGTGATTGTGGTGTCATGCAACAGCAGTGGGAAACTGAGCAGTATCAGGAGAGTGATGATGGTGTCATGCAACAGCAGCAGAAAACTGAGCAGCAGGAGGAGAGTGATGGTGGTGTCATGCAACAGCAGCCAGAAACTGAGCAGCATGATGAGGTTGGTGATGGTGTCATGCAACAGCAGCGGGAAACTGAGCAACATGAGGAGAGTGATGGTGGTGTCATGCAACAACAGTGGGAAACTCAGCAACATGAGGAGAGTTATAATGGTGTCATGCAACATCAGCGGGAAACTGAGCAGTATCAGGAGAGTGATGATGGTGTCATGCAACAGCAGCAGTAAACTGAGCAGCATGAGAAGAGTGATGATGGTGCCATGCAACAGCAGCCAGAAAGTGAGCAGCATGAGGAGATTCACGGTGGTGTCATGCAACAGCAGCGGGAAACCGAGCAATATCAGGAGAATGATGATGGTGTCATGCAACAGCAGCCGGAAACTGAGCAGCATGAGGAGAGTGATTGTGGTGTCATGCAACAGCAGCGGAAAACTGAGCAGTATCAGGAGAGTGATGATGGTGTCATGCAACAGCAGCAGAAAACTGAGCAGCAGGAGGAGAGTGATGGTGGTGTCATGCAACAGCAGCCAGAAACTGAACAGCATGATGAGGTCGGTGATGGTTTCATGCAACAGCAGCGGGAAACTGAGCAACATGAGGAGAGTGATGGTGGTGTCATGCAGCAGCAGCAGAAAACTGATCAGCATGTGGAGAGTGATGGTGGTGTCATGCAACAACAGTGGGAAACTCAGCAACATGAGGAGAGTTATAGTGGTGTGTCATGCAACATCAGCGGGAAACTGAGCAGTATCAGAAGAGTGATGATGGTGTCATGCAACAGCAGCAGTAAACTGAGCAGCATGAGAAGAGTGATGATGATGTCATGCAACAGCAGCCAGAAAGTGAGCAGCATGAGGAGATTCATGGTGGTGTCATGCAACAGCAGCGGGAAACTGAGCAGCATGAGGAGATTCACGGTGGTGTCATGCAACAGCAGCGGGAAACTGAGCAATATCAGGAGAGTGATGACAGCAGCTGGAAACTGAGCAGCATGATAAGGTTGGTGATGGGGTCATGCAACAACAGCGGGAAACTGAGCAACATGAGGAGAGTGATGGTGGTGTCATGCAACAGTAGCAGGAAACTGATCAGCATGAGGAGAGTGATGGTGGTGTCATGCAACAACAGTGGGAAACTCAGCAACATGAGGAGAGTTATAGTGGTGTCATGCAACAGCAGTGGGAAACTGAGCAGTATCAGGAGAGTGATGATGACATCATGCAACAGCAGCCGGAAACTGAGCAGCATGATGAGATTGGTGATAGTGTCATGCAACAGCAGCAGTAAACTGAGCAGCATGAGAAGAGTGATGATGGTGTCATGCCACAGCAGCCAGAAAGTGAGCAGCATGAGGAGATTAACGGTGGTGTCATGCAACAGCAGCGGGAAACTGAGCAGTATCAGGAGAGTGATGATGGTGTCATGCAACAGCAGCAGAAAACTGAGCAGCAGGAGGAGAGTGATGGTGGTTTCATGCAACGACAGTGGAAAACTGAGCAGCATCTGAAGTGCAAACCGAACGAAATTACATTTCTTTGGACATATACTACATTTAACATGACTATAATACACAAAATTCTATACACACAGACAGCAATCACAACATTACCAGGTTATTAGCTTATTTTCACTGGAAACATTGCACTTAAGTGATTGATTTAAGGCCTACATTTATATTGCACAGTAAGACTGTTCATTTTGATTACTGCTGACTTTGCTGTCTGGGTGCAAGTAAGACCTTGTTACATATTGCACTATAGAGACTTTTCAGTATTGTTGGATTACTGCCTTAATGTCCCATGTGAAGGGTTCTGTTCCTAGAATATGACATAAACAGAATAAATATGACATAAATGCTTGGAATGGGGGATGAGAATGTGAAGTTATTTCGAAATCTGTTGGAAACAACACATTTGCCTAGTATTATCTTCTGTTAAAATACTGGGGACAGCCAAAGGCATATACATATTATATATATATATATATATATATATATATATATATATATATATATATATATATATATTTTTTTTTTTGGTTAGGACAGTACCCACTTAATTATCGAATGCAGTAAAAAAAGGAACCAGCAATGTTGTGAAAGTGACCACATAACGCAAAACTACATGTTCTGGGATAGCTGTGTTGAAGAGAGCGAGTATGATATAAAACTGCTGGATTTGAATGTAGTTGTGCCAGGAAGGACTATGGTGATGGATTTTTCATAAGGGAGTGGTGTATAAAATAGCAGGTGTGCATGCCTATACTTCGTTTAAAAGGGGTAAGATTCATTTGAAAAATTATTGCCATTAGTAGTTGTTATTGACGTTGGTAATAATTGGAGATTTTAATGGTGACATTGCAGAAAGAAAAAAAATAAATACAATTTTTGATTTGTTAAAAATGGGGCAGTTGTGTATAAGCCAGGGAAGAAAATGTACGCATTTCAGAAGAAGTATAAACACTAAAATAGATGTTTGTTTTTTTTCTAAAGATTTTAGAACATTTGTCTTTGTTGACAGGGAAAGTTGGGCTGGGCACAGCCTATTTTCATTGGAGGCCCAGAGAGAAAAACACCATCACAGTACACCTATTAACAGGTGAACCTCAGACAGTTCTCAGAAAAACAACAGTAACATTTCTTAGAAAAAAAAACACTATCCCCGGGATTCATGAACCTTGCGCCAGGCGCCAGCATAGCGTCGGCGTTATAACGCCAAATATGGCTGCTTAGCGATTCAGGTATGAATGAATTCCACGTGCACTACCGGCGTGCGCCGGACCGTCCCCGCCCCCGGCGTAGGTATGCAAAACACACTGTGTGCGGTATTGCACCATGCAAATGAGGGCAAATAGCGACCCACGGCGTAAGCGTAAGACGCGGCAATGTAAACCAAAAAAGCGGTTTACATTTACCCAAACATACCGGAGGAGTAACGGAAGGCTGTCAAAGTCAGGTATCATATAGGTGCAATATGCCAATGTGGAAAGGCACCGAGAATGTCCAAAGAAAATATGCACAAAATGTAAAAATGACATAAATGGCACGTGCGTAGAAAGAACAGCAGACCCCGGGATGTGTGCACAGAAGTTGTAAAGCAATGAAATAATATGATAATGTCCGAAAAGAGCATTAGAACACAAATCAGCTGCACAGCCACCACACACCATAGTATGTATGTAAAGCTGCAACCCCAGCGCAATGGTTGTCAAGGAGTGGAGGCGGTGTCCGCGCCGTAACCAGGTATTAGTAGTCAATTCCATGCAAATGAGGCAGATAATAGTGAATCGCAAAACGCGCCAGCGTAAGGATGGAGCAACGGCGAGCGGTACGACACCGAGGAGTGGCCTACACGAGATACATGTCAACCACACAGGGTGTGCCACTGTAGGAGGAAGGATATTGGAGGACAGCAAATCTGGGCTGTACAATGCACATCACAGCATCAGGACTGGCGTGTTAGGAAATAGATGCGCTGACAGTACAGAATGCGCGTACAAATGCATGTGCACGAGGATGACTACGTTCCCGAAACCAGTCATGTGACGGCCTCACCGGCAACAACCAGGGATATAGGAAGGTAATGCGGAGAATACGAGGAAATGCGGAAGCAGTGTAAATGTATCTGTAACGAGCAATTAACACCAATCAATGCAGGAAGGGCAAACGCCGGCAGCTGATAAGTCTGCATGCAGACTCCTGCAGAACGGGAAAGGGAGGCATATGAGAGCAAAGATAATAGGGGATGTAGTAGAAATGCAAAGAGCAAAGAACCGAAATAGCACAGCCAAGTACAGAGGTAGCATAACTGCGGCTGCAGATAAAATGCATCATATGCCATGTGCCTGCAGGATGCAGTAATGTAAGATGCCAGGCGAAGGCAATGCAGGCAACTGTAATGTAACACTACAGGCAGTACCGTTGCAGCTGCAAGCGTAAAACCACGGAAATAATCCATGGATAGGGCCGCTGACACACCCAATGACTTCACCGGGTATACAGCACAACAGTAATAAATGTGAATGCGCACAACACACAGCGCGATTTCCCAAACGCCGCACCGTAGGGTGTAAACAGACGGGAACTTTTAACATGTATATGCTGGGTGCCGCCGTGGCCGTGATGAATAGGTATGTGGCAGAGACAGGCGGAGTTGCGGAGGGTGGTGCCGACAACTACCGTAGGCCTCACAGGAGAAGGAGAGTGTTCAGACCAAGGGTGACCTACCAGGGGCTGCGAGACCTGGAGATAGTAGAGCGCTACAGGGTGGACAGGGACACGTTACAGCAAATAGTGGAGCTGTGCCGGCCGCGCCTGAGAACAAGAGACAACAGAGGGGAGCCCATCCCAGTGGACACAAAGGTATGTGTGAGCTTGCGAATACTGGCTACAGGTACCTTTCAAAGGCCCACCGGGGACATAATGGGCATCTCACAGGCATCAGCATCCAGGGTACTACACCAGTTCCTGGATGCCATGTTACCACATGCCCATGAGCACATAAAGTTCCCCACATCTCAGGAGGAGTTGGCTAGCAATATGCGCCGCTTCCACCGTGTGGCACAATACCGGAGGTCCTGGGTGCGATAGACTGTACGCACATAGAAATCAAGTCACCACCTGGGAGCAGGGTAGACGCTACATAAACCGCAAGGGATACCCCTCCATCAATTGCCAGGTCGGTGTGCAATGCGCAGGGCATTATCATGGATGTGTGTGCTGGCAGCCCTGGAAGCTACCACGACTCCCATATCTGGCATGCCTCACAGCTGTATCAGGTATTCGCCAGTGGGGACATCACACAAGGTCACCTTGTGGGGGATGCTGGCTACGCACTGGAGCCGTGGTTGATGACACCCATCAGAAATGCACACACACACATGCAAGAACGCCATAATGAGGCACACGCACAAACGAGAATAATCATAGAGCGTGTGTTCGGGATCTTGAAATCACGGTTCCGGTGCTTGGATACATCCGGTGGAGCCTTGCAGTACTCTCCAGGCACAAGTGCCCACATATTCATAGTATGTTGTATGCTACACAATATGATTCTGCGGAAACAGCTGCTGCAGGGACATAATGCCGGAGGGCCACCAAGCCCGCCACAACTGCCAGGGCAAGCACAGGCACAGGGCGTGCGGCGCCACGGACACACTGAGCCAGCCCCAGTAGGTAGACAGAGGCGTACCCAATATGCCTACGCCCTGGCAAAGAGGGAACGCATAGCACATACTTTGACAGTGTAGGCCCCATGGACTGACACCTCCTGACCTGCACACACAGTAAAATGGACGCCACACAAACATGTCCGCCCGTAATGTGTACCGTATGTGCGGACGTATGTGTGACTCCAACAAAGGCACCGCCAAACACTGCACACCCAATAGCAAGCAGAGCATGGAACGCCAACACCTCAACGCGCCGGTTCAACAGCACACGGCGTAGCCATATGCTGCCACTATCGCCGCAAGTCGACCACACATGTACGCATGTGCATACACAGATACGGAAATACATATCAGTACACATGTAGAAATATATGTACGCATACACAGATAGAAAGTACAACAGGGTAATATGGAACCCAGGGATGCAAGTTCACAGATAAGTAAGACGCGAAATCACCACATATTAAACATAGTGACCGACAACCCGATCATCCTGGAGGGTGGGCAGGGCAGGTAACGCCAGCCATGGAAATGTTAACCTGCATCAATACATATCCGCGTGTCGGGATGGTCACCAGTCCACGGTACAGTAACGGGATATGTGTAGGGTCACCACCTGTCCCACGTTGTGAGGGACAGTCCACCTTTGGGCAGTTGTGTCCTGCAAAACATTGACAAAATGGCAAATGTCCTGAGATTGTAGGACAAAACCATTTCCCATAATTACTTTATTAGTTGCAGAAAACAGTTATTTTGTAGAAGAAACATCTAAATATGATAATAAACAGAATAAGCAACTGTAATGCTACAGCTTTGTATTCCGTCAAAAAAGTGAATCGCTGTCCTATGTACTGGCCGTGGGTATGTGTTGGCATGCAAAATCTGACGTTTCTACTAAAAATGTCCCACTTTGGCCATTTGAAAAGGTGGCAACCCTACATATGTGCGTGTCATATCCATAGGACATGAGTGCGGAGATACACGCCGCCACCGGCGATGCGGCCAACGTAGGTATTGTGGTCAACCGTCGGTGCGAAAGCGGAAAGCATACCAGTGAAGTGTACGACATTATGAGGAACGACTCATTTGGGGTGTAAAACAGTTCATGTTCCTCGCAGTTCCTCCAAGTTCCACATTGAAAATGTCTCTCAAACATCCATTGTTAGGAATGTATATAAATGACATCCTGGTAAATAGAATGTACTCATAGTAAGTTAGTAAAGGTTCTTCACTGTAAGTAAATCAGCATATCATAATCAACCTATGACCTACTTAGCTGAAGTTGTCACTATGCCATTACTATGTGTTCCACATTATGCCCATGTGTTTCACATTACTACTGTGTGTGTTCCCCACTCCGGAAATAGAAGGTTGACAGCCATGGCGGCAATATGTGTATGTGTGAGGTGAGGTTGTCGTGTGCTCCGCTGTGTGTGTGTAATGTGTGTGCCAGTGTAAACTGTGTATGAAGGTGACATGTCACAGGCGGAGTGTAATAACAGGCGAGGCATACAGTACAGGAACCATAGGCGTATGTACAGCAGTACCCACAAAGTAGTACTGACATCTCCTCAGTGGCTATGCGTGGCGGCGTAAAATGATGCAAAGCGCAAATGTCCCAAAGTGTACCACAGGGCCATAGCAAACAGGAGATGCAAAGGACGCATGTACAAACCACGACCGTAGGTATGGCGGCCATAACGTAGACTCCACACGGTCCGTCGGCAACGTTACACAGCATCAGGCATGTACGGCGAAAATACGAATGTGCCATCCGGCACCGATCGTGAACACTCACGGTCCGGTAAATACCGCGGTGTGTTCCACGACCGTGACGTAAGCAAGCGGCACACGAATAGGAGGCTACCGGTAGCATACAGTCCGCCCCAAGTATAGGACCACAATCACCGTAACTATCAGCGACAAAATGCCAATGGATGGTAGGCACGGACGAACATCCGCAGATATATAACCGATGTGAAGGAGGAATACGTGCAGGAAGCACACATGCAGGCGATACCGACAGCAGACGACATCAACAAAACAAACATTCCCGGAACAACAGACAGGTAACCCGCAGCTCCCCAAGCAGGGATGGAGCACACACACAAGCATATCTGGTATGTATAAATGCAAGACTCACACCCGTACCGTCACCCACATCCGCAGATATACCCCATTGCACATATCAAAGGGATAACAGCTAAAACCGTAGCAAACACATACAGGCAGTGAATGACAGCGGCATACCCACAACAAGCTCCTGGGAAACACTAGCAGCGGCTCATGCATCCATGCATTCGCTATGTACAGGAAAATAACAGCCATGTAACACATTTGAATGCACAACGCCATCGACAGGCGCCGCCAGGACACGGGGACCCACATGTCGAACACAATACCATACCCAACACACACAATCCACGGCTAACACCACAGCGAAATGTACCCGACACCACACATAGCGGATGCAGTCACACAAACATGATACAATACATACCATCCTCACGAAGGTATTGCAAATAACCAACGGCCACACGAGGAAAGAACCATGGCCTAGTGCCGACGCCAGCGAATGAAAGGAAGGGGGATCACCGCTGATATGCGCATAAGTACACACCGAGGTACAGCAATTGGCCTGATTAACCCACATGCATCAGGCGGCGAATATAAGGAAGACTCCCTGGATATTCAAACCGTATGTTCATACCGAACGCATACAAACTAGAGAAAGAGAAACAAGGGAATAGAGACGAACTCAGAACAAAAGGCCGGAAAGGTATGTCGAACCCACGACATGTACTGGTGTGTAACGCACGATACGTATGACGAATCTGTACAGTATGTGAACAGTGTGTGTAGGTAAAGATACCTGTCCATCAGGCAGAGAGAGGTGAAGGTTGGATATGTAATGCTAAAACGCGCAGCATACCAACAACTGTGGACAACGTGTGCACAGCAGTGGGACAACATGTAAACACCCGGGATAACCCCAGGGCCGGCTTGCCACCCTTTCAAAAGGCCAAAGTGGGAAATCGTCGGGACACACTTCAGATGTTACAGGTGGACACATACCCATGGTCAGTACAAAGGTTAGAACTCTACTCTTTTGCATAAAGAAAAGTGTAGTCTTGTAGCAGTTCAGTTGCTTATTGTGTGTCTTGTAACAGTTAGGAATGTACATACATAAATAAGTATGTTATGCAACTCTTACATAAGAATGGGATATAGTGATGTCCCACAATCTCAGGACATTTGCCATTTGTGATAAATTTTGTCAGGACACAACTGCCCAAGGAGGGACTGTCCCTTGCAAAGTGGCACAGGTGGTAACCCTACCCCAGGTCTGCCATAGGGGTTGCAAACACAGAACAATGCCACCACCCACGCCGATGCTGGCAGTGGATATCCAACACTGAAGTGCCACAGCAGGGGATAGGACATTTATGTATAGTGTCACAGCACACATGTGCATGGGCATATACCGTCGATGTCATACGGAATGTGCGCCGACGCGTGCACCTATCCCACGCAGTAGGCGACTATGTCAATTATGTGTAATGCAAAGCTGGCATGATGGATATGTTCACAAATCATAGACAGTATCACAGGCATAGCATGCATGATGGAGCGATGGGCTAATGTTATATACATACACAAGATATGTATGGCCTGCACATATGGGACAATGTAGTAGCAGAATAGGTACCTGAAATGGAGGTAACAGCAAGTGACCATGTCCAAACGTTCCATAGCAGGTGCAATGTGTGCCACAATGATGTCCAGCAGGGCCGTGTGTAAACACATGTGCAATGTACACAGTACTGACACCCCCCCCCATGGTAGTGTCCACTGAACGGCAGAACTGGATGTCAACTGTCATGTCTATACAATCGTCCGCTGTGGTGGTACCATGGGTCTGTGTCACCCTACCAGCAAGGCAGCTATCACATGACTAGTGACACAGTGTGCCCCTGTGGGATGTGCACAGGACCTATGTCCCACAGCATGGTGTGTGTCCAGTCTGTGGATGTCACACAGACGCCCGGGCTGAGCAATGTGGCATGTGTGCACACATGCAGGACTGCTCTTCCCCCCCTGCCCACAGCAAACGCCATGTAGGAGTACTACATGCATCAGTACTGTTGAGAACATGGCCCATGGCAGAGTACATTACACCCCTGTGTTAGTGGCATGCAGGTGAGCACAGATGTGTTACATGACTGTCATTTGCATATGTCAACTGTCTGAGCTGGGTAGAGAGCACAGCATGACTATACTGAGACATGTAACGTTGTATCCATTGTGTAAGGTACACCACACATGTGTTATTGTAACACGGCCTGCGTGTACATGTGTGTATGGCACAGGTACAAGGGCACCCAAGGTATCAGCTAGACATACGGTCCAGAAATGTGTAGTCCTGCACATGTGTACCCACGCTATGGTGTAATATGGCAACCAGAGCACCATGTGGGCCATGTGTGTGTACATCAACCATGTACAACGTGATATGCCTGTATAGGGACAGTATCCATGTGATACACACCGCATGACTGTCAGTATGCAAAGGTGATGTGTATGCACTATGTGTGATGTAACTGATGCAATGATATCTACATGATATATCTGCCACACTGACACCTGTATGGGTGTCAGCAACATGAGTAGGATGAGCTAGAATGCTGCCAGGTATGTAGAAGTGGTATATGTAGGCATGTACAGTACTGTGTGACAGCAGGTAGTGTCGTATGCAAATACTGAGCATGAGGGGCCACATGTCTGAGGAACGTGCAATGCCACACGTCCCTGAAATGTTGTAGTCAGCATGATATGCCTGCACCACTGTGTGAACTGTACAGAAGGCACATGGCGTAACATGCCGATACATAGGGTGCGATGTGATGCTGGATGTGTACACTGTCAATAGCATAAAGTGGAATGGTGCTGAAGGGCAAAGAGCGGATCATGTCTGATGTGATACCCTCTGTACCACCCCAACCACCCATGCAATAATATGACAGGTGGCCAGCATGGGATGTGGTGTGCTGTGGCGCACAGAAGCCCAACAAGGGTGCCAGGAAAGGCATGCAGGTAGTCAATGAGTGTGTGAAGCATGTATGTCAAGATGTGGCCCAGTGCCATACTGAATGGCCCAGTCATGGGTGTAGAGATGCAGCCCCATACGTGCAATGCAGTACCATCCATGTGTAGTGTGATAGATGTGGTAGTGTGGTGGTCAGGGTGCACAACGACATGAATGGGCTAGCAGTCACTGACGTGTGCTGCTGCAGGGACATGTAACAGCCAGGTTGGCGGGATACAACAACCACGGCGGTTGGAGGTGACATTGGGACTGTGTTCCCAGACATAACATGTGCATGCCAGTACTATGTATGTGTCCACAGGGTTAATACAATGTCCAGCCATGGATTGGAACCCTGTAGTGAGTGAGAGTGTGTATTGTTGGTAGGTACCCCATTGGCAGGCAGGATGCCAGCAACATCTGTGTCGTCAATGCCTGCATGACCGTGGTATGCTGCATTGAATGTGGATGTAGTCAAACAGCAGAGACATACCACCACACTGCGTGAGGGCCCACACTGCAATGTCTGGCAGTCATGTGTAGGTAGCTAGCTGTGGAGTATGTCATGCACCAGCAGGACACACCATGACTGTCAAGTGACACACAACACACAGGTGAACAAAACTATCGTGCAACAGCCTGCACATGTGCCCATACAGCACGTGTGCATGGAACAGGAATACCACTGTGGCGTCTGTGAAAATGCCAGCACCACCATGTCTCAGTGTGGAATAGCATGGTCCCTACCAGTGTGTAAATGTAGCAGAAGTGCACTGTGATCACTGTTGGCATAGGCACATAGACTGTCCATCGGACGGGTGCCATGCCCTCAACTACCTCTGTCAGTGGATGTCAGTAATACCGGCTGTAGTGTGTATGTACCATGCATGCTGCTATGGTTGTGTGCTTAGGGTGTGGCTAGCAGGGATGGTAAGCATGGATGTTCAGCAAACAGAGGGGGGAGGTGTGTAGGCCTAGCATACAGACACATGGAGGTTTGGTGCATGCTGAGGGTAGTGTAGGTATGGTATGTGTCGTGTAATGTGTCACCCAGCTATGCGTACTGCATGGCCAAGCATGTGGGTACGTGGGAGTCCATATTAGGGAAGGTCGTGTTGCTGGCAATACATAGCAGTAGCAACTGTCCCAGGTGCAATGTACAGCATGCCAACCCGACTGGCATGTAACCTGTGGTGTACAGTGTCTGCACTGTCGCGTGTCACAATGTGTGTAGTGGCCACAAACATGGGTATCTGAACATGGACTACCTATGATGCAATGTGTCATGGGAAAATACAGTATGTGTGTAAATCACGGTGTGGTGTGGGAACCACCCACCTGTGTGTGTTGCAGTCCAGGTATGTGACTGGGAGGTATGATCTGTGTACAATCTGGACTGGCAGGTGTGCCGTGTAGGGCATGGAGGCAGGTCCCAGGCACCGTAGATAAATGACATGTGTATTGTACTGTGTGTGCAGTGCTAGTGTACAGCACAGTGGAGGGTGTAAGCATTGTCACACATCACTGCATGCTGTGCCTACCTGTGACAGCCCTGCCAGAGACAGACATGTGACACCGCTGCACAGGCAGCATAGCATGAGAAGATGTACATGTGGGCTGCACACCTTAGCCAGATGTCCACACGTCATGTGTGCCACGGTAGTGTGGTTCAACACGACTATCAGACTGGACAAACAGCACATGTCTGCATAACAACAGTATGACCATAGTCAACAGTCCCAGTGACAGAGTAGGCCAATGTAGACTATCCCTGCATGCAGACCAGTGGCTACTGGACACCTGGCTAGACACACACCTGGACGGTTAATTCACCATTGAGCCATCACATGTCCACGTCCATGTGGGCCGTACAATGTCATCACAGGGTGGTCACAATAGCAGGTGGCAAGGCAGACACGGTGTACCAGGTGATGTGTCATGTGTGCATATGTTGAGTAGCACAGCCGTTCACATGTCTGCAACATACTGGTGCACGATGTATACTGTTACATGATGAATGGAACTGCACTGTCACCCACTACAGGGCCAGCTGGCACAGGTGTGGTGTGACTGGTGTAACCCATGTTTGCACAGGATACACACTGCTGTTGTAGGCAGCCATGCTGGTGGCCACCAGTGATATATGCAGTGGTCATACAAACATACCGAACACAGTGTTCAGGCAGGAATGTCAATTGTCGTGGACGATGTGCTGCTATGTGAATGTGGGTGTTTGTTGTGAATGTCACACATCCAGAAGACACCATCTGGTGCAGTCATGGTTGTCAACACCGGTACACACATCCACAGCAGTCAGAACCCAGTCCCGACAATGTGTGTCAGTCACCCTTGTACCGTGTGACATATGTGCACATGGCGGAACACCTGCCACTGTCATCTAAGCTGGCTACATGATGGCTGGAATGTGCTGTAGAAATGTACAATGCTGGTAGCCCAATGAAGTACCTGGAATCAGACACAGTACACTATGTCAGCCATGTAAACCATGCACAACAATGACTGCCCAACAGACACAAACAATGCATTGACACATGGAACATGTGCTCATGACAACCGCCACTGAGGTATGGTGCACATATAGATGTACAATTGTCATCTATGGCCATAGCATGGATGCAGACACACATACTCCACAGGTAGTACCATGTGATGTAGGTAGGGGCATTGCTTGTGTATATGTCACAGTACATGTACACAGACATGTCCTGCATAGCCGCCATGTAGGGGTAGCTGTGGTATGTCACTACTGGACATGCCCATACAGATTACCATGTCCCGCAGGAGATGTGTTAGGTGTGTACCACATGTGACATGCTGACAACAATCTGCGATGTGTATGGCTGCCGGTGTACCTGTGTGACAATGTCTGTGATGGGTGCAAAGGCACATAGTATCGTATTGTATGCACACAAGCCCCACATAGCTGCATAGCCTGAACATACAGTACAAGGAGTGTGTGGGATGATAGCAACCCACAGGTGGAGATGGGTATGGACGCAGCCCACAACCACATGTGTGTGTACGGTGTTCACGCCCATGACACATGAGCATCTGAGAGGCTAGCGTCACAGTTGTACAGGGTCGCATGTACATATGTTCAGCAACATCCCTGTATGTCCCACCACTGGCCTGTGGACCGATGGACAACAACCAAATGTGCAGGTATGAGATGTGCACAGCACATCACAGATGCCTACCGTAGAACAGGCCTACCATGTAGACATGTGCACAGTAGGTCTGCGCCACCTGCAGTCAAACACGTTAGGTGCCAAACCACACCAATAGTCCGTCAATGACACAGATGGGCGTGCATGCCTCTGTGTATGTATGTCTGTGAATGGCTCCGGCATAGCAATATAGCCGTGTCACCATTGTGAACAACAATATGAATGGGTTGTATGTGTGAGGGTGCATCATATGTGTATGGTCAGATCGACGATACCATCAGTGGGCCTGCTATGTGAACATCCATGTCCCCATACATGGATACCTCTGCTGAGGCCAACACCACATTCACACAGGGAGGGATGGCGGTGTGTAGTGCAGCAGCAGACATGTGGGTGGCAGCGGGCAATGTATGTACACATATGTGTTACCCACATCAGTTCAGGCAGATATCCATGTGCATGGGATAGCGGTGTGTGTACACATACAGCACTGTGTCGATCAACATCCCAGCACATAGCACCTGCCAGGGCTACAGTGTATGCATGGATGTGTGATACCTGCATGCACCACACACACCCTCAACAAGCAGCGCACAGCATACCTCGCTGGAGGACAGTGTCCACACCATGGTGATAAACATGTTGAATGTCCATATTCACACAGCTATGACAAAGCAATGGACAGCCACCCTGCCAATACCGTCAGCCCCTGGGTGGGTCACACCCATTGCCATGTATGTGGCATACCCTGCCATATCATGCAGAGATGACCAGCAAGGCTGCATGAGCTATCACAGTCCCACATGGTGCAATGGACAAAAGGCACTCTCACTATCAACCATACACAGTAGTAATGTGGTGGCGATGCACCCTGTCATGTTACAGGTGCTGTGTGATGCTCTGCACAATGTGTGCGTGTACATGCTATGCATGGCCTTTCCTGCTAATGTGTCATGGTTACACATTGCTCCATGTCTATCACATACGTAACACAGGTGAGCTGGGGCAAGTTGTCCAGCACCGGTACAGTGCTGTGTGGAAGTACATGGCACAACACATGCATGTGCAGGTGTCCATGTGTATGTGTACAGTGCCGCTGCTGGCGTTCACAATGGACACAGACGTGATGTGTACTGACATATACACAGCGTACAGGTGAACAGTAGCACAGACGTCACATGGGGACATATGCCAACTGATATGGACATAGGTGCAGCCAGGTACACATGTCCATGGCAGGCTAACATCTACATGGTGCGTGCACAGTGTGATGGGGTGGCACACAGATATGATGTGACACCCAGTGCTCAATGGTGTGAAGCCACAACATCGGCTGTGTCACCGCCACAATGCCCTTCACAGATCACTGTGCAGATGTCGTACATGTCATAGCAATGTATTTCCAACAGTATGCCAGCACAGCAGTGTGAATGTGACCTGCCACCATCATCATGTCTTCCAGATAATGCCACGTTCCTGGCTTCCACCATTTAGCCGACAGGAGGAGGAGGTCATCATACCATACCTCCAGAGTAACTACAACGCCCTGTTTAGCCATGTGCCACAGCAGGCACAAGAACGGCAGGAGATGTGGGAGGAGTTGTGCAGGAGGGTGAACAGCGTGGGCGGAACCAACCGCAGCTACCAACAAATCCGCAGGCACTGCACAGACCTGATCCGGCATGCAAGACAGCGTGCCACTGCAAGCGCCAGGCAACAACGTGGGACAGGTGGTGGGCCACCAACACAGCCCCACCCACAGCTACGGAGGAGCTCCTGGCCAGTCTGGGGACACCCACGGAACAACACGCAGAACCACTTGCGTCCATCGTGGAGGTGGGTGTCTCCCGAGCTATGAGCCTGGAGCCGCATGGTAAGTCAGTGTTGCATGTTTGTATGATAGGCGACGTGGGTGTGGGTGTCATAGTACAACACATGATATAGCAATACATGCCAGGTATATGGCCACACAAGATGCAAACCATTGTATGCTATGTTGTGTTAGCAGACATGTGCATAGCACATGCAACCACATGCATGCATGATGTGTCATGCACAGTGCTGACCGTGGAGATAGTAATGGTTAATGTGTATACCTTTGTGTAATGCCTTTACAGGTGCATCTGGCGTGTCGCAAGGACAAGGGTCTGTTGCAGGTAAGTCTGTTGCCAGTCAAACGCATGTTCTGCTGTATTGATATTCCCCATGTGTCTAGGCATGACATGCTCACCTGTGTGTGACCCCGTCATGGTATACAGCTCGCACCACCCGACATACACACCACCCATGTACAGTAGATACACCCGTTACCAGAGAGTGGTATGACACCACACAACCAATTGGTGTGTTACGTGCATTCAGCTATGCATACAATGGTGTAGGTGTTACACAATGGCTGCATGTGTAGTATGCATTGGTATGCCAGTGCAGTATGGACACAGTACCACAGAGTGAGCTGTGATCTGGCCAGAGCACAGGTGTTACCAATGTGACCCATGCCCTGCATCGGTGCACCGTTGTGACATGGCGCATGCCATGTCCCATGCACGTGGATGTCTGGCTGCAGCATTGCCACACCATGATATGACCTATGCACAACATAGCAGACATACACACTGTCAGCATATCCAGAGAATGTGACACGTCACACTAGTATGGGTGTATGTCACATGGGCCACCACAGGGCCGTGTGCACAATGTCTACCACACACAATTGTCAATGAGTCAGACAGACAAGGCCATGGTTGATACCTACAGGCATGTTGCCACACAGCACATCCACAGTGGGTACTCACCATTGCACCCTGGACACACATAGTGGGTTCATCAATGTAGTGGACCCCCTGGACATCTGATGTAGTACACCAGTGACATGAAATTCCTCTCCACAGCTACTACAGGTGCCTCCAATGTCCACCATATATGTGCTGCTGAGCAGCTGAACTGACTTACAGACATGGCAATGTAATGCGTCCAGGTCACGCATCGCACAGACACATAGCTGTGTCCTGCTACTGTACAGTGGCACAGAGCCCGCACCACACACCGTACAGCTATGCACACAGCTCACAGCAAACGTACCTGCACAGACATCACTGTTACACATACATTGTATCTGTACACTGTACACATAACACTGCACCATGACAGCCATCGTGATGTGGTGCATGCGGTGGGACACCATCTTCACATGTCCACATGATACCGCGCATGTTTGCGGTGTACATTACATAGTGTTGGCAGCCATGTGTACTCTCAACGTGCCCGCCACACGGTGTATCACGCTGATGCATGCAAACTACCATGAATGTGTGTACTGCATGCCTACTAAATGACACCTGCCTGTTGTACTGTCCCCACCAGGGCAGTGTACATACTGCCACTATGAATGTCTGGTCTGCATTCACTGGTCTGTGTTGTGTGAATGCTGCATGCCACCTGCATTATCACATGCATGCTGTGTGTGTGTGTGTGTGTGTGTGTGTGTGTGTGTGTGTGTGTGTGTGTGTGTGTGTGTGTGTGTGTGTGTGTGTGTGTGTGTGTGTGTGTGTGTGTGTGTGTGTCTGTATTGTAACCGATGGTATGTCTTTGTATTGACAGGTGCTGTAGGTGCGTTCCCTCCTGCGGTCAATCTGATGCTAGTGTCCCCACAGATACTAGTGGTGATGAGCATGTGCATGAGGCACAGGCAGGGTCGTCACAGGCAGAGTCTGTGCCACTGGAGAACATCACACATACGTCCCTTTCATCCCTGCACACGGTTCAGATGCCGACACATACCCCAACACCGTTGCCCATAGATGACGGCCAGTCAGCGTCTGTTGTCCCCGAGCAGGAATGTGTGGTGGCTGCAGAAGGTGTGGGTACACACGATGTTGCCAGTGTAAGGACTGGTGCAGTGCCACGCAGGCATGTGGCAGGTGCTGCCCGTAGGGGGAGCACCGCTAGACATACACCTGCCGTACAGGGTGCAGCAGCTGGTATAACCAGACGCATGTTCCAGACTGTAATGGCGGCGCAGGCACGTGCCGAATGGCAGAACCAGGACGGGCAGAGGCTGCAGAGGTCCGCAATCCGTACCCTAAATGACAGCATCCAGGCATTGGCAAATGCACAACAGCATCTTGCCGATGTTCTGGATAGGAGATTGGGCGATATGGCTGGCCTCATCGACCGAGGCTTGGCCATCCTTGAGCGTGCGCAGTCCGTGCAGGAACACCAGGTAGGGGTGAGGCATAGGGCACGCGTGGTGTGCCAGCAACACCACCTGCTGCAGGTCAGCGTGTGCGTGCCACCTCCCATGCCCACACAGACAGTGATGGTAGCAGTAGCACTGCAGCTGCTACTACACCATCCACACCAGGACAGAGCAGGCCACGTGGACGTGGCCCTGGACGGCCCCGTCGTGGGCACATTTCCAGCGGACATGTGACATCGGAGAGTGGACAGTCTGTACCTCCACCCGGTCGTGCCCGTGCGACCCCAGGCAGGCGCGGGTCACTTCGCCGGCAGACACAGTGAGCCGTAACACCTGCACTGTACAGTCAGGGGCTGCCAAGCATACCCCGTGTAGGCATCACAGATGACTGAACTGTGTACACACACACCCACACACAGCAGACACAACTGTAGGGCTCCACCACACCCACATGCAATCTACATAGTCATGCCCACTCAATGCACTGGCCCTTACACACACACATGATGTCATCCATTGGTACAGCCCATGCCTGTGGCACACATATCACCCTGTGCATATGATTAAGTCTCTGCCACATAACTGTGAGCCACACCATCAATGCACGGTTAAGCTAACATATTATGATGCACAGGGTGGACACGATAGTGAGAGGTGTATGTGATACCTGTGTACGCATAGTGCGTGCTGTGTATGTTGTGGTGTGTGTGTATGGCTGGTGACAGGTGTGTATGTGATGTGTGTTGTGCACGGACATCATGCAGCAGACATACCATGCAGGACAGGTGCAGCATTCATTGATATGTGTACACAGTATGTGTGGTGGTTACATGTGTAGCACCATGTCGGTGCAGTTAACCCGTATGATACTGATGGTGTACTTGCACGTGCCTACTGGGAGCACTGTAATTAGTTCCCCACGTGTACTCGTGGTGTACCCACAGGCATGTCTGGCAAAATCAGCATAGCACAGTTACCCACATCCAGCATGGACCCCTACATAGGTACATAGGCACACATGAACGTGACAGGATATGTGCCCTATGACATGTGTGGACCTAGCATGACTGTGTGTGGCATCTAACACCCTCAGGATGGGGATGCCATATCCATCAGTCCCCAGTCCCTGGTCTAGCAGTGACACACAGAGGTTGACTGGCGCATAACTATCGTCACACATCCACACGTCATTAGCAGTCCTGGACAAAGGCAGTCAGGGCCTTTCCTTCACATGGCCTGGCACTCCTCCCCGTGTTGTAGGGGGTGTCTGGCCGTTACCCTGTTCCCCCAGCACGTCCCACTCATCTTTGAGTTGAGGTGTCTGACAGTCGCTTCTGTGCCCGTGTTTGCATGGGGCCTGGGAGGTGGAATGTGCCCATGTCACCCAGGTCAGACATGGCCGTGTATGTCAGGCACAGATCACCACGGAGCAGCTGTGCTGTGAAGATCCACAGCCGGTGTCCCCTTGGCGTGCACCTTGTGACACATGTCCTAGCACCGTCATCCCGTCTTGTGGAGCGTTTGCGGTCCTTCCGAGTGCTGCAGGCGTCAGGTTAGCTACAGGCCACATGTGCCATTGTGCGCAGTCATTGCACTGGTGTGTGATGTGTACAGGGGTACAATGAACACCCTGATGTGGTTGCCATTCCATCCAGACCAGGAGGCCACAATGGAATGTCTTCACACCCACATTGCCATTGTGTGTGTTGACAGAGGTTGCCGACAGGTGTGGTAGCCATTTCCCTGAACATGTCCACCATCTTTAATGGCGTACCACCTACATGTGACATTGGGACGAACATGTTCTTCACACTGGGTAGGGCTGCACCTTCTCTGGCATTTGGTAGCAGGCCATGGCTCTGGCACCAGTCATCCATGTCTATGACGCCCTAGGTGGATGTTCGTGTAACATGGGGTGTTGGGTATGTTGGCCGGTGCGTAGTCATCTGCATACCTTGTCTGCTACATTCCCCTATGATTGCCTGCACATTGGAAGGTCGGATGCCATATGGGAAGGCGCACAGGAGTGAGCCCTGTGGGCCTCCACTGGGTCCAGATATGAGTGTGACAAGGCACCTTGAGCACCAACCCTGTGTGGTGTGACCTCCAACCTGTGTGAGAAGCATCGGGTGACATATGTCCCCACATGTATGCTGGCGAGCCTTTCCATGGGTCCCATGTGTAGTGTGCTCTGAACGCTCCCACCAGGTCATGGTACTGTGTGCAAACCCACGTATCCCCATCAATGGCCTTGGTGAACACTCCAGACTGGACGAGCAGGTTCGGGAGGCAGGATCTGCCCTTGACTATGTAGTTGTGGGTATGTTCCGGTATTGGCTGTACACCGCTATCTGTAACCATGACCACCTGTATGGACCTCCACACAGCTTTGCAGACAACACTTGTCAAGCGTATAGGGTGTGGCTGTTGACAGTCCATAGGAGCACTACCCTGGCATAGTGGGACCACAGATGCCATATGGCATCCATTGGGGACATAGCCCATAGTAAGGCTAACATGACACAGTGGGCGCATGTGTGGGCCGAGGGCCTCAAAGAGGATGGGTAGCACACAGCCAGGGAAACCATCGGTGCCCATTGCTGACGTGTCAAACGCCATAGAGATATGGGATCACTCCAGGCCATATGACATGTTTGGGAGGATACACTCTGGTGGGATGGATATGTTCCCTGTTGGGGGGGGGGGGATGTATGCATGGAACATGTCCTGTGGTATGCAGACAATGTCTGTGGGTGCAGTGACTGTTGTACCATTCTGGACCATTTCCAGGCAAGTCTGTGTGCCCCCAACCATGTCCTTACCACAGTTAGGGAAGGCCCTGTGGTTGTCTCATGTGCCCTCTGCAGTACCACTCCCACGAGCGGACCTGGATGATGGTATGTGGGGCCGTATGGTGACGCCGGTATGAATGGGTGATGGTTTCCCTGGTACTGTCATTGCCCTGCCATGTAGTAGCTCCAACTGTTGATGTACAGGTAGTCAGTGGCTGCGGTCCACCACACCATGTGCCTACCTGTGGTGGACAAGGTCCTGATGTCATCATGTTTGCCTGTTGCAGACATGCATGTGGGTGGTCGGGGAAGGCATTCGTTAGGCGTTTGCCGGTCTGGCCTCTGTTCAACATTGGCATGGAGGACTTGTAGGGTACCACACCGGTCATATGATGTGTGTGTTTTCTGTGGAGAGGTCATCACTGAGGTACCCCATGCTGGTGTTGGTTACAGTGAGTGGATGACCAGTGGATCCACTATACGGTCTTGCATCACCATTGAGGGCTGTACATCCTGTGTGGGGCATATCCTCACCATGCGTGATGGGCAGAACTGTCAGACATCCCCCCCCCTGGTATGTATGGTGCATGGCTGTTTAACAGTGGCCAGGTGTGTGAACACCTGGGACTGCTGGCGGACTGTGTTGTGCCATGGGTAATGTTCCCAGGCTATGTATGGGTGGTTCATGTCACCCAATACGGTGCTGTTGTGAGAGCATGCCCACTCACCAGTGTCCTCAGGACATCTGTGAAGGTATCTTGTGTTTGGGAGGGTTGTCTGTAGCATGCAACAAACTGTAGGCCAGTCCTACACATGGTTAATTGCACCTAAATATTCCCCGCAGCAACAACAACGTCTGTGGCATGACCGGGTTACTGTTGTGTGGCCGGACACACAGGATGGTCCGCATTCCGCCACCCATGCCGTCGCACCATGTGTATGCATGTCTGATCTGTGCCGACTCTAAGTGTCTGAGCATGCCCAGTAGGCAGCTGTGTAGATAGACACACAGCACAGTGCACACCGCGGCCGTCTGCAGTTATACCCCGGGTGCATGCCTGTATCCCCTACGCAACGGCCACGTCTGTGGCATGGCCAGGTTTCTGTTGTGTGGCTGGACACACACGACGGTCGACATTACGCCACCCATGCCGTCGCAACATGTGTATGCATGTCTGCCCTGTGCCGAGTCTAAGTGTCTGAGCATGCCCAGTATGCAGTGATGTACTGATCAGTAGTTACTTGTTATTCTCGACTGCAGCACTAACGTGTTAGTGTACGGCGACCTTGGGATGGTAACAGACTGCGTGACTGCGCACTCTGTCCGAACACCCGATCGGGCGCATTGCCTCTGCAAATGATACCACTCACGTGGGGTATGCCTCCTGACAGCTCTGCTCAGTAAACTCGGTAGCGTTCTGTAAATGCTTCATACTGTAGTGTGTTCATGTAGATAGGCGTAGGTTCGTCCCCCGTCCCTTCCGTGTGTGTGTGTGTGTGTGTGTGTGTGTGTGTGTGTGTGTGTGTGTGTGTGTGTTTCCAGCTGCCTCTGCGACTGATTATGCTTTTAGACGCTCCGCAACACATGCCTTGGCTATTGCCAACTATTGTCTTGCGGGTGACGTCAGCAGCCTACAAGTATGCCTGTGACAGCGCTCTGTTCAGCAAACTCGGTAGCGCGTTCTGTAAATGCTTCATACAGTAGTGTGTTCATGTAGATAGTCGTAGGTTCGTTCCCCGTCCCTTCCGTGTGTGTGTGTCTCTGTGTGTGTGTGTGTTTCCAGCTGCGTCTGCGACTGATTATGCTTTTAGACGCTCCGCAACACATGCCTTGGCTATTGCCAACTATTGTCCATGACGTCAGCAGCCTACAAGTATGCCTGTGACAGCGCTCTGTTTAGCAAACTCGGTAGCGCGTTCTGTAAATGCTTCATACAGTAGTGTGTTCATGTAGATAGTCGTAGGTTCGTTCCCCGTCCCTTCCGTGTGTGTGTGTCTCTGTGTGTGTGTGTTTCCAGCTGCGTCTGTGACTGATTATGCTTTTAGACGCTCCGCAACACATGCCTTGGCTATTGCCAACTATTGTCTTGCGGCTGACGTCAGCAGCCTACAAGTATGCCTGTGACAGCGCTCTGTTTAGCAAACTCGGTAGCGCGTTCTGTAAATGCTTCATACAGTAGTGTGTATCATGTAGATAGTCGTAGGTTCGTCCCCCGTCCCTTCCATGTGTGTGTCTCTGTGTGTGTGTTTCCAGCTGCCTCTGTGACTGATTATGCTTTTAGACGCTCCGCAACACATGCCTTGGCTATTGCCAACTATTGTCTTATGGTGACGCCAGCAGCCTACAAGTATGCCTGTGACAGCGCTCTGTTTAGCAAACTCGGTAGCGCTTTCTGTAAATGCTTCATACAGTAGTGTGTTCATGTAGATAGTCGTAGGTTCGTCCCCGTCCCTTCCGTGTGTGTGTGTGTGTGTTTCCAGCTGCCTCTGCGACTGATTATGCTTTTAGACGCTCCGCAACACATGCCTTGGCTATTGCCAACTATTGTCTTCGGCTGACGCCAGCAGCCTACAAGTATGCCTGTGACAGCTCTGTTTAGCAAACTCGGTAGCGTTCTGTAAATGCTTCATACAGTAGTGTGTTCATGTAGATAGTCGTAGGTTCGTCTCCCGTCCCTTCCGTGTGTGTGTGTCTCTGTGTGTGTGTGTTTCCAGCCGCGTCTGCGACTGATTATGCTTTTAGACGCCCGCAACACATGCCTTGGCTATTGCCAACTATTGTCTTCGGCTGACGTCAGCAGCCTACAAGTATGCCTGTGACAGCTCTGTTTAGCAAACTCGGTAGCGCGTTCTGTAAATGCTTCATACAGTAGTGTATATCATGTAGATAGTCGAGGTTCGTCCCCGTCCCTTCCATGTGTGTGTGTCTCTGTGTGTGTGTTTCCAGCTGCCTCTGCGACTGATTATGCTTTTAGACGCTCCGCAACACATGCCTTGGCTATTGCCAACTATTGTCTTGCAGGTGACGTCAGCAGCCTACAAGTATGCCTGTGACAGCACTCTGTTTAGCAAACTCAGTAGCGTTCTGTAAATGCTTCATACAGTAGTGTGTTCATGTAGATAGTCGTAGGTTCGTCCCCCGTCCCTTCCGTGTGTGTGTGTGTGTGTGTTTCCAGCTGCCTCTGCGACTGATTATGCTTTTAGACGCTCCGCGACATGCCTTGGCTATTGCCAACTATTGTCTTGCGGGTGATGTCAGCAGCCTACAAGTATGCCTGTGACAGCGCTCTGTTTAGCAAACTCGTAGTAGCGTTCTGTAAATGCTTCATCCACTAGTGTGTTCATGTAGATAGTCGTAGGTTCGTCCCCCCGTCCCTTCCGTGTGTGTGTGTGTGTGTGTTTCCAGCTGCCTCTGCGACTGATTATGCTTTTAGACGCTCCCCAACACATGCCTTGGCTATTGCCAACTATTGTCTTGCGGGTGATGTCAGCAGCCTACAAGTATGCCTGTGACAGCGCTCTGTTTAGCAAACTCGGTAGCGCGTTCTGTAAATGCTTCATACAGTAGTGTGTTCATGTAGATAGTCGTAGGTTCGTCCCCCGTCCCTTCCGTGTGTGTGTGTGTGTGTGTTTCCAGCTGCCTCTGCGACTGATTATGCTTTTAGACGCTCCGCAACACATGCCTTGGCTATTTCCAAATATTGTCTTGCGGGTGACGTCAGCAGCCTACATGTATGCCTCTGACAGCGCTCACGTCAGTTAACTCGGTAGCGTTGTGTAAATGATTCATACTGTACTGAGTTCATGTAAATAGGCGTAGGTTCATCTCCCGTCCCTTCCGTGTGTGTGTGTGTTTCCGTTGCTTTCGACCATACAACTGAATAAGCAAATTGTTAAAGTGTTCACAATCAACAGTGTGATATTTAAAATCATGTTAAGACTCACATTGTTGTTTGTGAACATTCTTAGACATAGCATATTTCCTGCACACGTTGTGGAAACAACGAAAACGTTGCATGTTTTAATGAACTGTTCAAATGTTACGAAGACTTGTGTTGTGTCGAACTACGGGGACTATTCTTGCTGCAGGTTTCCGGTTTGTTTGTGTTTCATAGTACAATATCATGTAATACGTGTGTTCATAGTATGCTTTCTGTGATGTTGACATGTGTGTGTTTCGTTAGCAGTACGTCTCTGCTTTCTATGCTGTGGCTACATCTCCATTGCTCGCATAGAAAGTGACAGGGTGGACATTTAAAGCCTGGATACTTCCATGTTATGTGTAAGTCTCACGGGGCCAACGGGTGATAGCGCATACATGTCTATGAAGTACCTTTGGATACCATATGCGACCTGTCGTGGACGAAATGTTTATGTTGACTGTTCCATCTACCTATGTGTGACATGGTTTGTGGCCATAGGGTGCCAGCAAGTCTTCCCTGTTCATTGGGTGTTTGCCATGGTGTATTGACATCAATCCTATTAATTCACCGAAGGATGTCTTTCTTTGGTGTCAACGCCATAGTTTGACCATCCTATGTCATTCCCAGCAGACGTGGAGATTGTGCCATTGGTATCTTTACACAGGTGACCCATCTGTTCCACTGTATGGAAGCGTGTGATCCCCATAGATGTGCTGGCACATGGAGTGTTGTGTACGCTGGTATCTGCCCAGCGGTGTTTCTTTGAATGGGGAGTGTGTACTGTACACCGTATCTGTATTCCCTGGGTTATGCCTTGCAACAGCTGTGGATTCCCCCAGGTTTGCAGCTATGGGTGCCATCTTGGCCGTACGTTTGTCCATCCATGGGAACTGCCTACTGGACACTAGTATCGGGCTGTCAACATTTCACAGCTGCATTCTCCATTTCCGGTGGATGATCGGTATTAGTATTGCGAGTAACGATATGCCATGGCCACGTCCCGCACACGGGGCGGACGACGAATCATCTGCCAATCCACACCGACACCCATATTTGCATACCCACGATCCCATGTCTGCAACCGTCGACAGTACGCGTTGCACACCCTTCATGTGTGCGGAAATGGGATGTGGAAGTACGTGTATGGATGCAGCAGCCTGGGGAGTCCTATTCATATGTCCTGCATTTCATGGACGGCTGTCATCACCCTTGAAGACACCTGTGGTGCATATATCTACCTGTGCCGTAGTCACGGCTGTCACCTCTTCCGGTTCACACTATGTTGCTCACACTCACTTAAGGAGTAATTTTGGGTCCTGCAATGGACACCGATGTGCATATGTAAAGTTTAGGACATGTTGGACTGTGTCCATTCGGCCAGTGTGTTTGACTGTCGCCGCATGTTCCCCATTTCCGGATGTCTGTCCGCCTACCCATATTATGTAGTGCTACGTAACCCGTGTCCTTCCACAATTTACCCATAGGGTGTTACTGTAGTCCTGCAGGTTGGCAACTGCTTTACATAATCCTCACAGGTACCATTGTGAACTATCCGCCACTGTATTGTCAGTATAACACAGCCGGTACATGTAGAACCTATTTATTCATGACAGTATGTCGGTTATGTGTGTGAACTCCATATTTTAGCGATAGTATGACCTTCCTAGTTGACGTTGTTGGTGTGCCATTAATATGTGTTCCACAGGTCGCAGGTATGTTCCGCAGAGTGGAGGCGGGTGATCCCCACATACTGGATAGCACCTTCGCTGCTGTGTACGCTGGGATTCGCATGGCAGGATGGATGTCTACGGGTGTATGTACTGCTGTTTCCATCTTTATGTCCTGTGTCATGCCCTACTACGGCTGTGTGATTCCACCAGGCTTGCTATTATGGGTGCCATCTTGTCCAGACGTTTGTCCATCCTTGGGAAATGCCTACTGGACACTGATGTAGGGCTGAACACATTTCACACATGCCTTTAGCATTACCCTATGGATGCTTTGCATCCTTACTGGGACTAAGGCATCGCCCTGTACCGCAGCCCTCCCACGGGCGGGACAACGGATTATCAGCCAAACAACACCGAGCCCCATTTTGCATACCCAGGATACCAGGGCTGCAACCCCCACGTACGCATGACACATCCTTCATGTGTGCGGAACTGGGATATGGACGCATGTATGGACACGGCAGTCTGGGGACCTCTGTTCATATGTCCTGCATGTCATGGGCAGGTATCATCAACCTTAAACACGCTGGTGGTGCATATGTCTAGCTGTGCCGTAGTCACGGTTTGTACTCGGATTGGCTGATCTTGGCGATACTGGCAAAACAGTCAGAATTTTGGAGTCCTACAATGGACACCGATGTGCATTTGTAAAGTGTAGAACGTGTTTGACTGTCCCCATCTGGCCAGTGGTATTGACTGCCGCTGTATGTTCCCCAGTCGTGGATGTCTGCTTGACTACCCATCGTTTGTATGACATGGCCTATCTATATCCACGTGCCAGTATGCGTAAATACAGCAAACCTTGCGTCCTGCCCATCTTCATAAACGACATTATGGAACATATATCGGCAGAAACAGACACTGTCAAATACGATAGACTCCACAGTGAAAGGATACTGAGCTCTCTCAACTACTAACATGGGGCACCGTCGATGGATTTCATGACATAGCCGTCCCTAATACACTTCCTTCAGAGTCGGTTTAAAGCAAAATAATCAATAAACCTGCTCATAGTTAGGTGGACAGTGCTCCAAGTCTTGATTATAACGTGACATATACATATCAGTGTTGCATGCCTTACTTCATGGAAACAATAATACGGCAACAATGTGTTAATATATCTACAATATTGGTAAATACAATCAGTATCCGGACACATAGTTGATAATTGGTGAGAGTGCACCTTAGAATGTAGTGTGTTGATCAGGTTATTGTATATCGATGTGTATAATAGTAGCATTACGATAACAAAGCATGGAATCAATAAGTACTATTTAAGCATATATTTGACAATTATGAATGTAAACGTGTGGAGGAGACATCCGTAACCTTCCCGGTTCCACTGGATCACACACGCACATTACACTCGCATGTCCGGATTGTGGGTTACGCGACGCCGCATGCATATCCGTAGTCCGTTCATATATGTTTACAGTGTCTGTGTGGTTACGTGTTTTGCGTTACTTGTGACTATTCCGTAACATATGTCTGATCCGGTTGACGGACGTGTGCAGAAAGCACTTACAGCTTTATATATGTAACAGTCTTTGCAGCATGGACGCTTTACGTACACGTGCACATCTATATGTTCTATAGTCATAATTCCAACGTGACTGCAGTCACGTTTGACGCTTACTGTGACCAGTGCACGTTAGCTGTTCGTTGTCATTAATATGCATACCCTTGGTACCTATGTACATTTACATATCACCCCCCCCGCACACACGCACGTCACAGGCATCCATTCTCCTGCTGGGAAAGGTGCGGTACTGCATGTTGAACATTCCTAATTCCCTCGCCATGGCCCAGGATGCATATGTCGTCACCACAGGGCTGTTCAGATGACAGCTGCTTATATCCCATATGCATACAGGCCTTCGATTGTCAGGGTGTTGCTGTGGTGCTTTGGGTTTGGTCTTGGCGCCACTGTACGGACCGCCCTGACCCTGTGCGCATGTTAGATGAGTCACATGGGCGCGAGTTGTCCGTGACCATGGTACCATGTCACGCCCCAATTAGTCTTAACCGTGTGCGCCGATTGGCGGTGTATCCGTTGTAGATCTCGTTATACTAATTGCACACGGTCTGATCGAACTAACCTACTTCCATTACTAACCCTCCGTATGTATGGCCTGTGTCGCAATATTACAAGGGTTTAACATTGCGTGACGACTTTCACTGAGCCACAGACATGTCCGTTGCTTTGTTTGGCCCGGTTCCGCTGTGCTACACACATTTAACATGGCGTAACAGGTTGAACAGCTCAGACACGAGGACATCGGGTTGTCCGTCGTTGTCTATTATTGAATGTCTCTGTGGAGTTTGTTTCACAAAGCGACACATTGTCGGCATTGTTAACGGACATCTCGCGCAGTACGTCCGCACCGACGCGGGTGACGTATGTCTGCCTTTGGCCTGCGAACAGGCATTATGCTGTGCCATTATGTCTGGGGATATATGGTTTCCTTCCTTACGTAGATGATGTGCCATACTAGCAATGACCCTAGCGATGACCCGCGTCTGGGTGTGGGTACTGCTGTATTACCCACGGGAAGAGTGGCCTTAGGGTAAGTGGTGACCTAGGCAGAAGTTGCCACCGATACATCACCCGCTACCCCTCCTGGTCTACCTACACCAAATAGAGTCTGGAAAGGTGCCCGGTAGAGCAACACCCTAGACGGCTACCTACTTGGCCTATGCCTAAGGCCGGCTATGTGTGTGGTCCCTTGGGCATCGGACTCGAACGTGGCACGCCTGCCGTGGGTATGTCCAGCATTACCCACATCCAGCCCCAGGGCAGTCAACACAGCATCCATGGGTCCACATGGTGTCCCAGCTGTGCACTCCAGGAACTCTATGGGGAATTTAACCCACACCTCGGACAGCTGTGTAATCCTAGCCTCACCTCAGGATACGTACCTGAGTAGTAGCACAGGGCGACTGTAGTCACACTCCACATAGATGGTGCCTCCACTGACCCTGGTTATTACCATACCATTAGTTTGACAAGCCTTATCTGCAAAGCCATGGAGATGGATCATAATGGGACACATAGATAAAGACATAGGGGACCCGCATACTTTGGATACAACCCAGTTTAGCTTGGTCATAGTCAGATCATGCCCTTTACACGTGTTTCACTTTGTAGAATCAGTCACCAAGGCCATTGCTGAGGGTAAAGCAGTCCATACAGCCTACCTCAACCCGGCAGAGGCCTTGACACAATACCCTCGGGTATACTTGATAAACCCGTCATCTTGAATGTAAATCCATACATCGCCATATGGGTTGCAAACGGGCTAAGTCACAGAACACACATGGCCATAGTTGCTGGCGCCATGTCATACTCACAGCCAGTCACAGGTGGTGTCCCATGGGGCTCAGTCCTGGGTCCACTATTTCCAGCATCTACGTTTCCAATGTACACGCATACACACCGGGGTTATGGGTGACAATGTTTGCATACGACTGCAAACCGGATGCCAAAGTCAGACACACATCTGACACAGATATCCTTCAGGAGTGCCTCACAGATGTGGATAAGTGGTACCAGAGACATGTCCTACAGCTAAATGCCAGGAAATGCATAGGCATACCCTTCGGGATGAACAAGGTTACCCCGAGCTACCATATAGGTGGCAGTCCACTGAGCACGGAGGGGGTTACCAGTGATCTGGGGACACGTGTTGTTGTTAACCGATCGTTAGACACACATGTTGCTAACATAGTTAGGTAGACCTTCCACATTGCCCACATCATCATGAAGGGATTCACATCTAGATCAGGGAGGTCATTGTCCCTTGTACTCATCACTCAATAGACCTATGATTGGGTACAATGCCGCGTTCAGAATGTATCTGACCCAACACCTGCAGCAGCTGGAAAGGCACCAACAGTTCTTCGACAAACGGATGCAGGGTCTCAGGTATATGTGTTATACTGACCGACTGAAAGAATTCCAGCTGTATACAGTTGCATACCACTTGCCCAGAGGTGACCCGTGCCTGGCATGCACGGCTAAGTCGAACCCAGATCTGATGACTATGCTTCACGTAAATAAGGTAGATCCTCAGAACCACAAGGGCAGCTGACGTACACCTTGACACTGTCATTAATCGAACGTGTTGTTGGGACGGATTCATCACCCAGACACTCACTATGCTGTGGAACGACATCCCAGTACATGTGAGGGCAAGCACCTCGCTGGCCTTCTGTTAGTATTTACACATGGATGTCTGGATTGATTTATTTAAGTAACCTTCTAAATGAATGTTACATTAGCACATTGTGAATCTTTACATTTCGTTGGTCTATTTTACAGTAGTCATAATCATACGGTTTATGTGTATATATTATGGTTCATTCATATTACTAGGTGTCTGCAGTTCTGTTAATATTTTGGCACAATCCGTAGGACATATATATGTAGCTTACACAGTCAGACATTTGGAAAACATTTTATGTTGGTTCATGTTTCATATATGTACATATATTTCCATTTTCCGATGAAGACTGTACCTTCAAGCAATGTCTGATGTCCTCACTGTGTGGGATGTGTAACCCAAGTAAGGTTTGTTCGCTTGTCTGCCTTTAAGGCATGTAATTAGTACCTAGCACATCTAATGTACCAACCAATTAATGCTTGTAAATGTAGTAGGTTGGACTGCATTGTATGTAGTCTGAATAAGTCTGCTTATGAAGCAGACGGAGTGGGCTCCAATAGACTATGGTGACTGCCTTTAATTCTTGGTGTGCTCTGGTTGGTCACTGACGGTCCCTACAGTACCTCGTCTTTGCTTTGGACTTCATCAGCTGGTTGTCTGTGTTTCTTGTATGGGGAATGTCAACTGTAGTCCCTATGTGTATGACTTGTGTAATGCCTTACTACGGCAGTGTAATTCCACCGGGTTTGCATTTATGTGTGCCATCTTAGTCATACGCTTGTCCATCCATGTGAATTGCCTACTATACACTGGTATAGGGCTGTACACATTTCACACCTGCATTTTGCATTCCCGGAGTATGGTGTGCATTATTAGCGGAGAGTGACGCATGTGCTACAACACGTCCCTCCCACGGGGCGGGACAAAGGATTGCCTGCGAAACAACACCGAGGCCAGATTCTACATACCCAGACTCCCTTGACTGCAACAGTGGACAGTACCCATTACACATCCTTCATGTGTGCTGCAGTGTGATGTGGACGCAGCTGAATGGACCCGATACCCTGGGTATTTCTGTGCATGTGTGCTGCAGTTCATGGACAGCTATCATCAACATTGAACACGCTTGCGTATGTGTACCTGTGACGTGGTGACGACAATTAGGTCACATGAGTAATGCAGGAAGCTAGCAGGCATTCTCTGAACAGAATTTTTGGGTCCTACAATGGACACCGATGTGCATATGTCAAGTTAGATGTTGCTGGACTGTGTCCACCTGCCCAGTGCTTTTCACTGCTGGTGTATGTTCCCCAATCGCGGATGTCTGTTTGACTACCCATTCCACATGGTGCTACATAACCAGCTGAGTTAGTACTGTGAACAAATGACATACATCCAAAGATGCTGGTTACCAACTGCTTCATATAAACCTCAGACATCCCAATGGGACATATCCGTCACTATATTTCCAATATAACACCACCGTAACATGTTGCTTACCTATGCATTCATTTAACCATGTTGTCTTCGTAGGTGGGAATGCCATAGTTTACACATCCTACGTGACGTTGTGTGTGTGCCATTAGTATGTGTTCCACAGGTCGCACATCTGTTCCGCTGTACGGTAGCGGGTGCTCCTCAGTCTGTTGCTGGCAGACTGAGTGCTGTGTACGCCGGTGTTGGCACGACAGTCCGGCTTTGTATGTGGAATGTCAACTGTGGTCCCTATGTGTATTTCCTGTGTCATGCCTTACCGCAGCTATGTCATTTACCCGGTTTGCAGTTGTGGGTGCCATCCTGGCCATACGGGTGTCCATCCATGACAATTGCCTACTGGACACTAGTATAGGGCTGTACACATTCCACACCTACATTTAGCATTCTCCGGAGTATGGTTTGCATTATTAGCGGAGAGTAAGGCAGGTGCTACACACATCCCTCCCACAGGGCGGGAGGAAGGATTGCCTGCGAAACAACACCGAGCACAGAGTCTACATACCCAGAATCCCTTGACCGCAACAATTGACAGTACCCATTACACATCCGTCATGTGTGCGGAAGTGTGATGTGGATGCAGTTCTATGGACCCGGTACCCTGGGTATTTCTGTGCATCTGTGCTGCATTACATGGACAGCTATCAGCAACATTAAACACGCTTGCGGTGCATATGTGTACCTGTGACTACAATGAGTTCCGTTAGGTGATTAAATAAGGCGGAAGAGCTGTCTTTAGACAAATTTTTGGGTCCTACAATGGACACCACTGTGCATATGTAAAGTGTAGAGCTTGTCGGACTGTGTCCTTGTGAGCAGTGGATTTCACTGATACTGTGTGTTCAGGAATCGTGGATGTCTGTTTGACTACCCATTCCACATGGTGCTACATAACCAGCTGATTTAGTACTGTGAACAAATGACATACATCCAAAGATGCTGGTTACCAACTGCTTCATATAAACCGCAGACATCCCAATGGGACATATCCGTCACTGTATTTCCAATATAACACCACCCGAACATGTTGCTTACCTATGCATTCATTTAACCATGTTGTCTTCATAGGTGGGAATGCCATAGCTTACATATCCTACTTGACGTTGTGTGTGTGCCATTAGTATGTGTTCCACAGGTCGTACATCTGTTCCGCTGTACGGTAGCGGGTGCTCCTCAGTCTGTTGCTGGCAGACTGAGTGCTGTGTACGCCGGTGTTGGCACGACAGTCCGGCTCTGTATGTGGAATGTCAACTGTGGTCCCTATGTGTATTTCCTGTGTCATGCCTTACCGCGGCTATGTCATTTACCCGGGTTTGCAGTTGTGGGTGCCATCCTGGCCATACGGGTGTCCATCCATGACAATTGCCTACTGGACACTAGTATAGGGCTGTACACATTCCACACCTACATTTAGCATTCTCCGGAGTATGGTTTGCATTATTAGCGGAGAGTAAGGCAGGTGCTATGCACACATCCCTCCCACAGGGCGGGAGGAAGGATTGCCTGCGAAACAACACCGAGCACAGAGTCTACATACCCAGAATCCCTTGACCGCAACAATTGACAGTACCCATTACACATCCGTCATGTGTGCGGAAGTGTGATGTGGATGCAGTGCTATGGACCCGGTACCCTGGGTATTTCTGTGCATCTGTGCTGCATTACATGGACAGCTATCAGCAACATTAAACACGCTTGCGGTGCATATGTGTACCTGTGACGACAATGAGTTCACTTAAGTGTTGAAAGAAGGCGGCATTCCTGTCTTTAGACAAATTTTTGGGTCCTACATTGGACACCACTGTGCATATGTAAAGTGTAGAGCTTGTCGGACTGTGTCCTTGTGAGCAGTGGGTTTCACTGATACTGTGTGTTCAGAAATCGCGGATGTCTGTTGGACTACCCATTCCACATGGTGCTACATAACCAGGTGATTTACTACTGTGGACAAATTACATACATCCAAAGATGCTGGTTAGCAAATGCTCCATTTAAACCGCAGACGTCCCAATGGGACATATCCGTCACTGTATTTCCACTATAACACCACCAGAACATGTTGCTTACCTATGCATTCATTTAACCATGTTGTCTTCATAGGTGGGAAAGCCATAGTTTACATATCCTACTTGACGTTGTGTGTGCCATTAGTATGTGTTCCACAGGTCGCACATCTGTTACGCTGCACGGTAGCGGTGCTCCTCAGTCTGTTGCTGGCAGATTGAGTGCTGTGTACGCCGGTGTTGGCACGACGGTCCTGCTTTGTATGTGGAATGTCAACTGTAGTCCCTATGTGTATTTCCTGTGTTATGCCTTCCGGCTATGTCATTTACCGGGTTTGCAGTTGTGGGTGCCATTCTGGCCATACGGGTGTCCATCCATGACAATTGCCTACTGGACAGTAGTATAGGGCTGTACACATTACACACCTACATTTAGCATTCTCCGGAGTATGGTTTGCATTATTAGCGGAGAGTAAGGCAGGTGATACGCACATCCCTCCCACGGGGCAGGAGAAAGGATTGCCTGCGAAACAACACCGAGCACAGAGTCTACATACCCAGAATCCCTTGACTGCAACAATTGACAGTACCCATTACACATCCGTCATGTGTGCGGGACTGTGATGTTGATCGCAGTTCTATGGACCCGGTACCCTGGGTATTGCTGTGCATCTGTGCTGCATTACATGCATAGCTATCAGCAACATTAAACACTCTTGCGGTGCATATGTGTACCTGTGACGACACTGATTTCAGGTACGCATTGAAATAAGACATAATTTGGTTCTTTCCACAATTTTTGGGTCCTACACTGGACACCACTGTGCATATGTAAAGTGTAGAGCTTGTCGGACTGTGTCCTTGTGAGCATTGGGTTTCACTGATGCTGTGTGTTCAGCAATCGTGTATGTGTGCTTGACTACCCATACTGTGTTGTGCTACAGGAACCATGTCTTCCGACACCAGAAACCAATGCTATACATCCAATGTTGCAGGTTAACAACCACTTTCATACCATACCCAGAGGTCACGATTGGGAGGTATTGCCACTTTATTATCGGAACAACAACCCCAGACTGTGTACATCATGGGAACTTAAATTGTTTTCTCATGGGAATAACACAGCCTTGCAAGGCACCTTTTACATTACAGTATCCTTTTGTGATTGTAGCTGTTTCAAGGACCCTAGACTGTTACGATACAGTGGACAGTTAATTTCTTGATACGTTGCTTTGTCTGTCTGGTAGGGAGTTGTACTGCTATCTTCCATTGAGCTCACAAGGCCATCCTCCTCTAGGGAAGGAGTGCTGTTATGCATGTACATACATTTATTGTTCTGTAACGCAGCACATAATTAATGATGACAGACATGAGCCTGCTGTCCTGCTTACTGCCAGGTTCAGAATTCCATCACAGTACAGCTTAGCTTCACCAATTACATGCAGGCTTAGTTCTGCTGCCATATTGTACGGTACAATTCAATACATTATATGGTATTTCGAGTGTAAACTGGAACTTCATATGTGTTTCTATATATTTTACGAACAACATCCATCCAGCCATATGCATGTTGTTCCATCCTTTACCTTGACCGTGTGTATTTGTCCGTCCAGCCACGCTAATCTCCACATGTGATGTCCCAGTTTCCCTTCTTTGCCTGTAGCACCCTGTTAGGATGTCCTGTGTGTTAGGCACCTGTTCCGCTATATGTGATCGACTTCACTGCAAAGATAATCGTCGCTGTGGTGGTCCAACGACCCGACTTGTCCACATGTGTACACTTATGTGCACCGTGTCGTATGCAAACCTAGATGGTTTGGACGGGTACATACTACATGCCGGATGTACACATTCTGCTGACACATTCACATGCAGCCATTTACATATCTGTACCTGCGGTGGGTTGCTGACATGTGGGGTACGTATTTGCCCGCGTGGCATTGCCTAACACAAACATCTTACCACAGTTCAGGTATGCACATTGTGTGTGGTTGTATAGCTGCACACGGATGCTAGCAGGTTTGGGTGCTGGGGTATACATGGGTGTGACTGACATGTACAATGAGGCTATTGTGTAGTACATCCGAATGCATGGGTTCTGCTTCTGGATATTACACTTCATCATACACCATCCAGTGTATGCAACAGAGATGTTGCTGGGTCTGGGATATGTTGCTATGCACATGTTTGCCTGTGTTTGGGGTATCTTGCTTCCTTACTGTTGTTATGTCGGCACAGCTACCCGGCTATGTACTGTCACTACTGCTTGTGACCATTATGGTTGGCACCTTTTCCAATGCCCATAGTGGGGCATGTTATGTGGACACTTCGAAATTTGCAGGACTACACATACCCAGGGCTAGTGCAGTAGACAGAACTTCACTTGTTTGCCATACTATGAGCCTATTCTGTTAGCGTTTGGGTTCCTTATTTATTTTCTTATGCCATGTCTGTGTTCCATACCGTAATGTATATGTTTTATGCTACTATTTACATGTATATTGCGGCAATTTGCGGCAGGGGATCGCAGGTCATTTTCCATTTTACGATTGTTGCAGGGACACGACTGTCCAATCAGGGACTGTCCATGGCACTTTGGGACAGCAGGTAACCCTGGTGACCATGCCCATGTCGCTGCTGGGGTTTCCACCTTTTCCATTTTCCGATCTGGGATATTTCCGGGACTCACATCTGCCTTTACAGGCCGACACATACAAACGGTCACTATATAGCATAGAAATTCACTTGTTTGCCTAAATAATTTGCTTATTATTGTGGCAATTTCCTTGCTTATTCTGTTTATTGTGTCATTTCGGTATTTCTGTTACAGAAATAACCAATTCATGCTACCATTACATTACATACGGGATATCATTGTGTCCTACACTCGTAGCACATCAGCCATTTCTAATCGTTTTTCGGGACACAACTGTCCATGGAGAGACTGCCCCAAACAAAGTGGGACAGGTGGTGACCTTAGTCGCTGCTCCTATGTCGGTAAGCGGCGCTGACATGCGGCTGTACACCTTCTCTGAGTGTAAACACTGACAGTGCATTGCGGACGGAGGCGGTCTTATGCGTATCCTTTGCTCCTTGAACGGGTACACTTATGCCTTGGTGGCTTCTATTTGCTTCTCCGTTAATTTGGAACGGGGACTATGTTGCGTACTGTTCGTG
The DNA here is from genome assembly GCF_019279795.1 of Protopterus annectens. Taxonomy (NCBI): domain Eukaryota; kingdom Metazoa; phylum Chordata; order Ceratodontiformes; family Protopteridae; genus Protopterus; species Protopterus annectens. The sequence continues at coordinate 1,222,619,603 of NC_056727.1, forward strand.
CGTTTCATTCTGCACGGGACCTGGCTGCTGCCATTACTATTGTGGGCGGACCGTGGCTGTCAGCACATTAGGTTGCTCACCTCCTGCCGGCTTAGACACGCCTCCAGACGCATCCTACCTGGGCTCGCTCACGTACACTACGCACGTGTCTGTGATTCCGGTGCACTCTCATTAATATGTATATGGCGCTACTGCGCCGGATATTCCATGCACCGCCGGCGCAGGCCTTACGCCCGCCTTGCGCCGAGCTTCATGAATCCCGGGGTATAATTACATGACAGGTACACAGAGTAAAGTAGTTACATTCATAATTGTAAGTCTATGCAGTTCTTGTAACTCTAAAATCTTACAGGAAGTAAATGGATTGTGACTGTAGAAGAAAAACATTGCAGAAAAGTTTAGTGTTCTTTCATTTCAGTAAGGAAAGGTTTGCAGGGCATTCAAGATACGTAATGAAGTAAATTATAAAACTTTGTAAAAAGGGAGATTTTAGTATTGTATAGGTTTGTAAAGAGTTCAAGAGATATAATGAATTAAGTTACAAAATTATTTAAGAAGGGAGGAGAGATATTAGTATTTTATAGGAGGATATTGGTAACAGCATAGGACTAAGAAAGAATGATATAGGATTAGTTCTGTTTAGGCTGCTTGTTCCAAACTGGTGTACCTAGAAGGTTTATAACTTAAATGTGCAGGAAATACATGAGATGAGTAGACTGGTGAATCCAACAGTTAGAGAAAGAGGAGAAGATTTTTTAAGAGGAAGGGTGGAGAAGGATGTATTGATTCAAGTGTAGGAGTGACTGTTGTTAGGATTGTAATGATTCAAGTAGAGGAGACCAAAAGGTTAGTGATAAGCAATAAGAGGTTTGTGCTTTCACTAGAGGTCTCAACCGGGTGATGAACATAAGCATGACCAGGACTGAGTAAGGTATTTTTTGAGCTGGATTTTATAGCTTGGAAGTTTGTTAGTCATTTTTACTTGTCTATAGATGCTGTTTCAGAGTTTTGAGATGTAACAAGAGTATAGTGAGTTCCCCAATGAATTATTTACTTTAGTAGTGCTTAGCAGAAATGTATCACCAGAATGGAGGTCCCCTGTGGGGGTGTAGGGCAACATTATTATTTTTAACGCAGAGCATTTTTCAGGATAATATATCAGTTGAATACTATACCTAGCCATGATTATGTTATGTAGTTGTCAAGTTGTAGCCAGTTTAGCTGCTTTAAGGCTTGGCAGTGGTGAGCTCAGTGTGCAGTGCTAGTAGCAAATTTAGCTACTTTGCTGTAACAGCAGGCTAGTTTGGATTTCAGTGTAAAGTTTAGGTTTGCAAGGATACAGGGTTGGAAGTAAATACGATGAGACTACAGTTTGTATTGTTGGGTCTATAAAGTACTGTTTTGCCCTGTATGGAGAGCAAAGTTTCTGGTGGGTCTTTTTATTTGTTTGAAAAATATGTTGATCATATTCAAGAAGATTGTCATCTATTACAATGCCCAGTAATTTAGTCTGTTGTACTACCTCAGTTTTAGCATTATTTGCTGATATATCCAGAAAAGATTGTTTTTGATGGAGATAATGTTTTTAGGTGAACATCATCAGTTTTGTTTTACTGGGATTAAGGAGTAGGTCTGAAATTTTCTGTCAGATTTTGATTGAAGAGAAATAAATTTGAGTGATTTATTGGAGTCTGGGTATTGTCAGAGCAGTAATTATTAAAGTTCAATCATCTGCATATTGTACTATATTTTCTTAGTCTATAGCAGTGTGAAGCTTGTTTATAAAAATAGTAAAGAGAAGGGGCCCTTGTATAGAGCCCTGAGGGACACCTATGGTAAATGAAAGAGAGGAAGGCAGGTCCTTTTGCCATTTGACTGCTTGCTGCCTTCTAGACAGATAAGTAAGAAACCATTTAAGGGAGGATTGAGAGAGACATATAGAAGAGAGTTGAGTGAGTAAATTTTGATCCGATAAAGTGTCAAAAGCTGTGGATAAGTCTAGGAACACAGTTGAAACTAGATTCCCATTGTTTCTATGCTGGTTTATAATGGTGAAATGAAGGAGGGTGGTGGTTGTGCTGTGGTAAGGTCTGAAACTATGCTTTGTTTCAGAGACCAGATGATTTGAATTTAGGCAATGTAGAAGATGAGCATGAATACACTTTTCAAGTATTTCTGATAGGGGAAAGAATTCCAATCAGCCTGTAGTTATTAAACTCTGTAGATGTGCCATCTCCGTGTAAAGGTATAATAATGGTATTTTTTTTCCAGATGGAAGGAACGTAGTTTTCAGATATAGACAATCAGATTTATCAATACAAAGACCATAAAATCAATTGCATCTGCAGCCATTTTTAAGTAGTCTGAGGGGAGTTAGCAGCTAGGGTGGTTGATTTTAACTTATGTAGTAGTTTCCTACATCTCAACTGTCTAGATTTTCGCAGAATGTCCAGATTTTTCCCCTCATATTTTTTTTGTCTGTTTCTCATACAATTGTGTTTTTCTGGCAAAACACTAGCAAATCATTGAAGATTGGAGTCAGAAAAAAATGATAGACATTTGAGTTTCAGACGTCATACCCTTCAGAAAATTCATGCTAATCCAAAACCTGCTGTTCTAGCAACTTTCTAAGTTTGTAAGAGCAATATTTAAAAACTGGCCCTATTTTTTGTGGATTTGTCCCCCCATTATTTATGGCTTCGCCAAGATTTCTTCCTCTGAGAAATTGAGAGGTATGAGTAGTTTTGAAATGGTAGAGGTAAGTACTGGCATGAAGTAAAATAGCTGAAAATACTTAGCAGAGGCTGCAGGTACTGAGAGGGTAGTGGAAGAATTAATGTTTGTGAGGGACAATATAGTCTGTATAAAATAGTTCCTAAACTGCATGAGAATTGAATTACTATTATTATTGGATGTAGAGGTGGGGGTGGTAGTTTGGCCTCGATATAAAATTTTGTTTACCAATGTCCAGAAGAGTTTTGTGTTGTTTTGATGTTTATTTTGGAGGATGTTTTGGTAGGTTTGCTTGTTGTGCTTTATTTGGTATTTTGTCCTATTCCTTAGATCCCATAAAAATTTTAATGTATTTTATGTTCGATTTTGAGTCACTTTTTCCTGTCTTTGTCATTCTGTTGCATTAATTCCTTGATTTTCCTTGTTAGCCATGGTCCAGGATTGGATTTGGTATGGACTGGGGCAAGATTATACAGAATATTTAGGAATATCTCATTGAAATGTATGAAAGCAGAGTCTAAGGGCATAGATTTTACAGAAGGTTGATATGAGTATTATTATTATTACAGGATTCTCTGATCATCTGGACATTTGGGTGGAAGTAGAGGAAAATTATTATTCGACAGATAAAGAGAAAGGTACAAAACAGATTACAGACAATATTATATATAGTGAAAATGTTGTTACAGTAGTGAGATTTAACAGCTATGGCAAGATCATTTAATAATGACAGATTGTTACAAGGAATGGACCAATTGGTTGTTAGTTTTCAAAGAAAGTTATAAAACAGTACATTTGTTAGTGGAAAAGGAGGAAAGGATGAGGAAGCAGGTTATTTATAGGAGTACATTGGAAAATATGGAGAAGTTACTGAAAGATGATGCTTTATATTTGTGAAAGGAGAGAGAATTGTACAAAAAGAATAGGTTATGAAATGAGAATAAGGCATACAGACAGTAGCATTATGTTAAAGGAAGAAACAGGTGTCTCCATTTCTTATCCAAGTGGATTACAGATAAGGAAAGCCTTATTAAAGTACTGGGCGGCAAAAATGTAAGGAAAAATGCAAAGGCCAATTACGAAAATAGTGGAAAATTATTTTTGGTTAGTGCTTGTTTGTGAGATGAAAGAGGCTGAGGGTAGGTGGAAAGTCATATAATTTAGAGATGATCTGTTGAATGATTTGGTGAAAGATTTTACTTTGCAAGAACCACAGGAAGTGTTAAAAGCAATAAATGTTAACTGATGAGATTGCACATGGAATCCATAAGGGTATGAAAAATAATGGAAGGAAACATATCAGTATTTTGAATAAATAGACAGAAAAGGATATTCAGAATAATAAGGTATGTGAGGAGGGTGTTGAAATTAATATGACAGAAAGGTGATGGGGAGATATCAGAAACTGTCATGTGAAGAATGTAAGGGATACCTTTTGTCATTTCTTCTGTTTGGTCTGGGAATAGAAATTAAATTGTTTCAATATATGTGGACCAATATTGTGGAAACACATATATCAGAACTTATTTTTCTTACACTTCACATTGATACGGTTTACAGATGATTACATTATTTAGTTAAAAACACGCAAATGATCTGTGGGGTGTAACAGAACAATTCTCAAATGTTTCGAGTGTAAATAGCAATAAAAATTTATATGTTTGTGTGTGTATGCGAGTGTGTGTGTGTGTGTGTGTGTGTGTGTGTGTGTGTGTGTGTGTGTGTGTGTGTGTGTGTGTGTGAGACTCTGTGTGTGCATATGTGTATGTGTGTGTGTGTGTGTGTGTGTGTGTGTGTGTGTGTGTGTGTGTGTGTGTGTGTGTGTGTGTGTGTGTGTGTGTGTGTGTGTGTGTTTATTTATTAACTTTGCTAACCAGGTTTGATGGACTAGATAAGAAATAGATTAGTGTAGTATAATTAGAATGATTAATTAACATACATACGTAGATATAAAATTATATATGGACAAATGCAAAATATTACATAAACATTTACAACAAATCTAAAAGTAGTCAAAACAGCAAATTGAGTCTTAGAAAAAAAAATAAAAACCTTGCTGAAACAAAACCAAAATAATGTTTATTTATGCCTAAAGTACTTTTCCTTCTGAGACATCTCCTCCATTCCTTTATGTCACTATAACATAAAACGTTTTATAAAATTATTTCAGACTTTCTATGAGAATCCAGTCTGCTCCAGATAGTAATAAAAATTTTATTTAGACACAGAACCAAGGGGGGGGGGGGTGCTCTTCTAAATGTTATGGAATATACTAAAGCAGAAACAATTTTACAATACTTTAGAGGCAGTATGTTCCCCAAGACCTGTATGGGTATATTGTGAATTCATGAATTCATGAACTAATGACAGTAGAAATATTAATCCTATAATAAGAAAGTCTGGCATCAAGGAGGATTAGAAACAGGCAGAAAACCTCCTGCGAGTCAAAATGTTATTAAAACCCCTTCACTACTGTTTATAGATCTGTTGGACGTGTACAAATATACCATTTTCATTTTTAAGCCCTAAAAGAAGAGAGGTAGCAGGAAATTATTTCAAACTACATTTATGGTGAATAACACTGCAACTCTTAGATCCAATTATTACATTTTGAATGTTATCACCCTTCAATAACTAAGCCACCAACAGGCAACAATGATTAAATTCACAGTAAATATAATCAACAAGAATTAACTTAAAAATGTTGACAATTTAGGTAACTTGCATGACAAATGTTCTGATTCTACTCAAATGCAATTTGCTTTAGAAACCTGGTTTAAAATATTAAATAAGCCCCAGTCAAATAATTTACTTCCAAGATTATTACTTAATGTTTTATAAAATCATAAATCTGTGGTAACATCCTCCAGCAAGACTATATAATGGAGTAACAACAACTGCTCGAGATGAGGCATATGCAGTCCAGACTACTTCCATATAATATGGAGTTTAAATAAACTTGATGACTGTCTGGGCCTCAGCAAAAACAGGCCTGAGAAACAATACTGCCTTCTTATTTCTTGATAACACACATGCAGAAAAAACATGGAATGTAACATTAATATGACTGTACATTACTGAATAAGGTCAGTGATTGTGTTATTGTTGAAAAATATTTAAAAAAATGGAAAGGAATTCATGTAAAATGGACTGAGCCCTTAATATTTCTGGGTAGAAGAGTAAAATATGTAATTTTTATAAATGCTGCTTGAAAGAATATAAGGATTAGTAGACTTTTTTTTCCTTGTGTTCATTTAACGTCATATAGTATATTCTAAACATGATGTTATAGCTTGAAAATGTTTACGTAAATCTCTTATATTCATATTAGTTAACTGTGAAGAAGAGCACTGGTTTACAAGTTCTGAGTCTTGCAACAGAATGACCACTACACTTTTGAACATCTAAATTGAAGTAAACTGACAAGAAATGCATGAACATTTGTGCAGAAAAATTTGTATGTACACAAAATCTCAAAAACTGTCATGCAGCAGATTTCTTGACATCTTTCCAAGATATCTTGTGTTGGGCTGGGCTCAGCACCAATGGTCAGCATACTTTTTTAAGACTCTTATTTGCTCTGAGGTTGTCCTTATATGGACACCTTGCTATGGCTTTTATAAGGCTAGAAAGGGGGAAGGTAGGACAATCAGAAATAGGGGAGAGACAGAAAGAGACAGAGAAAGAGAGCAAACAAGGGAACACAAAAGGAACACATTAACAGGGTTGTGCAGGAGAAGGTTCATAAGGATAGGTGCTATGCTTTTGTTGAGGATAAACCCTCATTTTTTTCAATTTAGGAAAGTTAGGGAAGGAAGAAGGGCAAACTGTGTCAGAGAAAGTGTTAGGTAGGAATTAAGGATTTTTAAGATACAAAACATAAACCACAGATAAGATGTGAACACTATGGTGGACTGAGAGTGGGGGGGGGGGGGGCAAACAACACTTACAAATGGCAGACAGAGAAAAAATGGAGGGAGAGGAAAGCTGAGAGCCTAGTGTCACTCTGAACCAGAGGGCCTCAGTTGTTCTCCCACCCTGATGGTAACCCCAATGGTGTTGGGGCTGAGGCTATTAGTGGCTCAATGTTTGGAGCCAACTGCAATAATGAGTCTTGTACACTCTGTTAGAGAGAGATTCATACGGTTACCAATATCTCTCCACAGCCCACTTAACTGCAGCCTCAACCAGATCCTGAATTCCCATTCCTAACTTGTGAAGCTATCCCCAAATTGCAGGGGAAGAGAAGACCTTTCCTAGACCTGAGGGGCTGTGCTGAGCTGCCTTTGACACTTCTGGACTTGCAGAAAGTAGAACATAAAAGGGAAAGGAAGAAAGAATGAATGAAAGAAAGAAAGAAAGAAAGAAAGAAAGAAAGAAAGAAAGGAAAAAAATGAAAAAAGAAAGAAAGAAAAAGAGTGTTGAAGACAACAAAAGGACTTATGTGTTGTCACAAATGCTGTTATTTCAGTAATGCAAAAAATAAAAAAAGTAAAATATAATTCCTGAATATGAAACTGTCATTGACAAATTTTATATCTTGCAGTTACTAATGTAATAAGTAAATACTGACCCTTACCAGTTGAGGATCATGTCTACTTTCACTGTTATCTCTGCATTTACTGTAATATGATTAAATAACTGTATTACATTCTGCAATTAAATGCCAGTAGTGTAAGAGTAAATGCTGACAAGTATTTCTTCAGGGTCAGGTATGTCTTTTTCGTTTATCAATTTTTTTTTTTTTTTTCAAATAAATTTGAATGAATTCCATAGTATTCGTACATAACATCTTAAATAACTATGTACACTGTTTACATTAGCCTGACTCTATAACAGATCTTAATGTATACATTTACTTTATGAGTATGTCCAATCCATTATTAGAGTGTCTGATCAATTATTGTATAGTGTCAATCAGCAATAAGACTTTTCCCCAAGGGTTGTTTATAAATGGCTTTGGATAAATTCTGAGTTCTTTAATTTCCAATAATGCTGTGGTCTTCAGTAGGCTGTAGAAGTCTTCCAAAGTTTGTATTCTGTTTGAATTCCATCTTCTTGTTATACACTTCCTTGAAATTGCAAGTATAGTCCATACTAGATACATGTTTGACCTATTCTAATGAGGACCTTCACTCACATTTAATAATACAAGAGCTTTAGTTAAAAAAATGATTCATTAAATAAAGCTTGAAGAAAGTTATTAATACCATTCCAAAACGGTTTCATTTTAACACAGTCAAAGAAAATATGGTTCCAATCTGCATTGTGTACTTGCTCATATCTCCAACATATTCCTTTCATGGAAGAACTAATTTTATTGATTCTGTCTGGGGTTAAGAATGCTCTGTGTAAGCATTTCCAATTAAAAACTTTCCAGTATTGTGTAAAGGATGTATATTTTATCGATAATAAGATACTTGTTCTAATATCTTCAGTTAACTGTATTGAGTGTCCTTTTGTTATACATTTCCAATATGAGGTTTTGGGTGTTGTTTTATATTTTATCAATATTTTGTAAAATTTTGAAATACTGTTTCCCATGTCAAAGTCATTATATATGATTTCATATATGTATTTTGTAAATGTAGGTATCTCTTTAAATGAAGAATTGTTAATTATGCTACTTAAATCTTGTGAATATGACAGAATATTCTGTAAAGTTAGCCAGTCCTGTTGTGGAATTTTGTATGTTGTTTTTATTACTTGCATATCTAAAACTTTTAGTTCTTTGATGCATTGGAGCCAACAAACAAATCCTTTCTGTTCCCAAGAATTAATAATTTCTCTATATATTTTATGTGGAAAGTTCTTTGTGACTATGAATGGTGTTAAAAGATCAAACCAGATTTTTAAATCTATATTTGTATTAATAATTTTCCTAAACGAGTCAATATAATAATTAATCATACACGTTTTAATGGGTTTAGTTATGTTATATTGCATACTAATAGATAATATGTGCCATGGCAAATTATTTTATCTGTTATTTGAAATTTTTTTGTAAAGCAAATTCATTTATTGATATTGCAGTTAGTAATTCTTTCCAATTTTCAGAGTAATTTGGACTTATCCAGTCTGAGATTGTTTTAGATATTGATGCTTTTATATATGTTTCTATATCAGGAAAGTTTAATCCTCCCTGCTTCCATGGTCTGATATGATGTATTAAAGCTATTCTGTTTCTTTTGGGGAACCATAAAAATTTTATTAGGCATGAATGTATTTCTTTAAGTATATTCCTTTCTGGTAACAGTTGTATTGCCAAGGCTATATATAGGATCTTGGGCAGTAAAACCATTTTTATTAACTGTAGTCTACCTTCAAATTTTAATATTATTTTGTTCCATTTTTCCACAGAGATTTTAATTGTATTGATGATATTATTGTAGTTTTTGAGACTAATTCATTATTATCATTGCATGACTCAATTCCTAGATATTTTAAGGTAGATTCTTGTTTCCCTATGATGTGACCCCCCCCCCCCTTAGTCTGCAGTTCTTTTTATTTAAAAATAAAAAATTTGATTTTGATTTATTGAAATGGAGTCCTGAAGTCATGTGAAATCTGTCAATTAATATATCTAATTCTTCTAATGTCTCTTTTGTATTAGATAATGTTAGTAATATGTCATCAGCAAATAGTATTACTATAGAATTGTATTGTTCATAAACATCTATTCCTTTGAATTTTATATTGTTACGGATTGAATCTGCCAATATTTCAATAGCCAGAGCAAATAGAATTGGTAATATGAGACATCCTTGTTTAGTGCCTTTTGTTATATGTATAGATTCAGAGGTAAAAGGTATATGTATAGATTCAGAGGAAAAAGGGCCTAACCTGACATATGCTAAATTATTTGTATATATATTCTTTAGGAGATTAACAAAGGATGCAGGAAATTCAAATAGCATTAGTATTTTGATTAAATAGTCCTAATTTAGGGAATCAAAGGCTTTCTCTATATCTAAGCAATTATGAGTCTTTATTTTCTTTATTAACATAATCTATAAGAGAAATTATCCTTTTAATATTGTCATGTGTGTGTCTATGGTATATAAATCCAGTTTGATCATTATTTATTATTTTGTATAGTGGTATTTTCATTATGTTAGTTAATATTGTCATAAAGGGTCAGGTATGTCTTCACTTTGAAAATAATCATTACTGGTATATTACATGTCCTTCCACTTTATTAAATTGCTATAATATAATGACATAAATCTCAGTGAATATATTTATTGACCACTTAGCGACTGTGTAGGTATGATACCCTAACAAGCTGAAATCTCTTACATAATTATGCAATGTCATTTAATTTTTGTTTTATATAACTATTTAAATTTTCCTTTTGCTGAGTAATCCCATATTTATGTGGTTATGAAAATAACCTGGCCACTGTATTCTGAAACAGGACTCTGTTATATGCAACTTCCCCAGCTACTGTGAAGGTATCAAAAAAAACATGAGGAAAGAAATTGGGTTAATTATCCTGACTGTATATGCATTGTGCCTTAGAGAACTGCACTATTTCATATTTGTTTTGCTAAAACAACTTCATGAAAGCCAACACATTCATCTTATTATGTATGCCTTTCTTTACTTGTTTGGAAATGCAGCACATTGCTCTGTAAAAGTATCCAGACTGGGTCATAAGGATATGGGTTTGTAAAAATTGTGGTTGTAAAGTTGAAAAAGGTATCTATCCTGCAAAAAAGTAATCCTGCAAAACAATAATATTCTGTATGTCTTAGGTACACTGAGGGAATGTTTTATAAATTGTTACAGGAAGTACTGAACATTCACAAGTTGGCACATTCAGAGTCACCAAATACCATTGCTGGGAGGTGGAGGAGTGATTTATTGATCTATTTTTTAATGTAATATTTGCTACCATGGCAACCTCAGCAGACAGTCAACTTCAGGAAGGCCAGAAAGTTTCAGGGGTTGCTTTGGCTGCAAACAATTTTCAAGTGTCCAGTCTAAGCTGCAAGGAACTGCTGCCATTAATGTTTATCTTTTTAATAGGTGTTTTCAGCATTACTACTACATATATGATATTGCAACAGTGTGGTTATTATAATTTTTATGTCCTTGATCAGGACCTAAAGCACTGCAGTTTGCTTTAACGCAAAGGTAGTGAACAGTATGTAGTTCAATAAATTTCTGCATTCTGTCCTCCCCTGTATAATGGGTGTGGGGGCCTCAATTTGTAGCATTTGAAGAACTTGAGAAAAGCTAGTTATAGTAGTTCCCATCTCTCAGACACATGTGCTACAACATCCTTTGGTAATATAACATATATTTTATATTTTTTTAAAATATGATTCTGACTAAACATTTCACCAGAAAAACTGAGTTATGAGCATACATAGCAAGCACAAGTGATAATATCACTAGAATAAAACACTTTGATTGAACTGCAATGTATAACACATACAATAGAGCAAACATTGTGAGATGGTATAAGGGTTAAGGGGTTCAGCTCACAGATAAAGTTACTCAGCAAGTAATTAAAACAGGTATGCGATATTGCAACACTAGCCAACTTTTACAGCACGTATGACCCTGAATCATTTTCACTGACATAGTTATATAATTTTACTACCTTGGCTAACCTATGAAGAAATAATACTGCTTATGCATGTACAAGAGCAAAGGACAGCTCATGTGTAGCAATACAAAGGCAACTACATGAATGATAGCACTTACACATGTGCTCCTTGATGTGATTCATAGAGCTAAATGTAGCAAGCCTTCATTTACATAAGACCTTTGTAAATCTGACCAAACTTTCTCCAGTCTTTTATAGTCCATCATTTTAATGCTATTGTTTTTTTTATTTTATTGTATTTATATGTATTTACTGGGATAGTGCACTGATCAATACTGACCAATTTCAAGTTTAGCCCCGGTGAAATACAAAGCATTTCATGAGCTAAAAAAACAGAAATGTAAGCAATAACAGAATAGTTCAGACTAATTACATATAAAAAAAAACTGTGTATATACATTCTAGTGAACAAGCACAGTACAATGTATAATCAAGCACAGTGTAATGTACTATATATATATATATATATATATATATATATATATATATATATATATATATATACATTAATTTCTAAAGTGTGTTAATCTTCAGTGAATCTTTAGAGAGATATAAATCTAATTTATTTTTAGATCAATATATTTATATTTATATAATATTTCTAAAGATATTTATAATTCTTAGAAATACAACAATTATTGAAAAAAGGCAGTTTTCAGTGAATGTTAGTATAGCGTCTTCAGGACTAGCTTCTGATCTGCTGACAGGAAATACTGAAATACTTATGCACGTCTACCTGCAATGACTTGAGATGTGTATGGAACCATATTCAGTAGCTTACTGCAGACACCAATCTCTCGCAATGGAAAGGCCCAGGACCATGCGACAGGCAACCTTCCTGTAACTAAGGAATGAAATACATGACAAATTAACTAATAATCACTTTGCCACACTCTTACAGCAAACACTTTTACTGTACTACTACTTATACTGTACTACGCACAGTCACACACATTGCAGCAGATGAATGCATGCCTTAGACAGTAGTACAAAGAAAAGTCAAACCAGCAGTCATAATTAATGCTTCACTATGCTTCTGCTACTTTTTAATTGCTTATTGCTATGCATGACCCAGAACTGATTGAAGTTACACAGATGAGGAAGGGGTAATTATTTTTTAATGTGTACTTGCAGTTTACAAAATGCTGCAGAAGGAAGTATCAAGACACAGAAGAAACAACTTCAGTCCTGAGGAGAATCACATCCACAGAGAAATATCTTTTTGCAAAAGGGAGCTAAAACAATGAGTAAAAAGGTCACACAGAAAAATCAATTGGTTAAAAAACAGTTAAAAAGAAAAAGAAAAATCTAGCAAAGCTAGACTTTCCACTGTGTGATTCCTTAAACCTCTTGTATTAGAGGCGACATGGGATATATGCAAATTACCCTTTAAGGACATCAGGTGTTTCAGCTACAGTAAATGGCAATTCTGAATGTCCATGACTTTTGCTTTTAAGTCTATTTATGGACAAATCCAGGCCAGTACTAAAAGAAACACAGCTAGTGGGGTTTGGCTTTATTGGCCTAAATTTGTCCATAAATAGACTTAAAAGAAAAAGTCATGGACATTCAAAATTGCCATTTATCTGAAACACCTGATGTCCTTAAAGGGTGATTTGCATATATCCCATGTCACCTCTAATACAAGGGGTTTTAGCAAAAGGGGGGACAAAAACAGAGAGAGCTATGGTGAGGAATCAAGATGTGGCAGACAAAAATGTAATAGGGGGAAGGAACCACACCTTGGCACAGAATAGGAAAAGAAATAATGACATGATGGGATGTGCAAGGACAATAGCAAGACAGAATGCAACTGCCTGTGGCAGCAGTGGTGGTGGCAAATCCACAGTTTGATCATTAATTCTGGATGAGTAGTACCTTCTGTCTAGAAAAGTCAATGACTCTGATGCAGATAAGGATGCTGCAGGAATCATCCATGGTGGTCCTTTACCTAGTATTTTCAGACAGCTTCAACATCCATGGTCAGGCACTGTAGGTGATTAGGGTCTGTCTGGTTTGGCTAATGTCAGGCTAGGTCTGTTTAGCATGGTACCTGTGTGTATATGTATATATATATATATATATATATATATATATATATATATATATATATATATATATATACACAACTCTTCTGTGTTTTCTTATCAGGTACTCCATCCGAATTAAGTGTAGCATATACTCTAAAGACACTGCAAGGTAAGTATGGACATCATACCATTAAGAAAAAAAACATTTATAACTGTCACAGGTCATATTAACCATATCTTGACATATTACTTCAAAATGTCAGCAGCATAAACATTCACATGCTATGCATCACAGCATGCTGATGTTGACTGCAGAATGGCTGTTAATAATGATACCATTACACTCATTCTCGTGCCACGGCTACAGCACCATAGCACACAGCTGCAAAGGGTACTAGTACAGCCCCCTACCCTACAGCAGGAAGATAATTCCGCAAGCAGTGATGTCAGCTCACACACTCAGTAAAATAAAGAAATGGCATTACAACAATAAGAAAACACTATGTAGCTCAACACTTGTTTCATCTGCACAGCCTGAACTCCTTAATAAAGACACTATCCATTTGGAGGTGGCTGTACCCACTGTCCAATCTGTACACAGGGGTGCCAGCCAATGACATATTTCACAGTTAGCGCCAGAGACATGCAGGGCTTTGTCTGCCCAGTAGCAGCTATGCCATGACATAATTCAGGACCAGGCTGTTGCCACTGAGAGTCCGGAAGGGATGGTTTGAGTGCCACAGAGAATAGGTGAGGAAATTCACCAGTGCATGAGAATGGTGGAGGCCAGAGATGATGCCATGATGTTCTGCATGTTTTGTATGCTTGCACACATGGCATTTATGTCAGCCTCCATGTGCACATCACTAAGGACTAACCAGACATACACTGGGGACACAGCTAGATGTGGATGTGGATGTGTCATTATGTGAATGAGTAAGCCATATACCACATGTATCACAAGGAAGTTCTACAGGCATTTATGGGGATTCCTAGAAGAGGAAGGTACTCAGATCTACTCAGTTTTCCAGAACACATCGTAGAACCTCTCAGTCTGGGTCTCAATCCCACACCACTGTTAGGTCAATATCAAGAGGTTCTCTGCATTCAGCAGATCCTATCACTGGAGCAATTTAGTATCAAGTTCACATGACAGCAATTCACAGTCTCTGGGACCATCAATCCATCTATTTTTATGGGACATTGTGTAAGACATTTTCCATATCTAAGTTAAATTTTAAACATCAATAACGTAGAACATAGCCAGAAATCACTCTGCAGCATACCTTTCAACTTCTTAGAGCAAGAAATCTGTACAAATCCATAAATAAAAGTGGGACAAAGGCCCTAAAATAGGGACAATTTTTAAATATTGCTCTTACAAACTTCACAAATTGATAGAATAACAGGTTTTACGTTAGCATGAATTTTCTGAATGGTATGAAGTCTGTGACTCAAATATTATTTTTTAACTTCAGTCTTAAATGATTTGCCACTAATTTGCCAGAAAACCACAGTTTTATGAAAAACAGACCAAAAATATGAGGCAAAAATCTGGACATTCTGCAAAAATCTGTACAGTTGAGAGGTATGCTCTGCAGACATGGCAAATGCACCTGTTGCACCTGAATGAGAGTAAAAAACAATAACAGACAAAAAAAACAGCAGCAGCAGCAGCAGCAACGGCATATTTCATCATTGAAAGGCAGCTACCTTTCCCTCAGCAGGTAAGCACAAACTCAGTAAGTAGAACTGTAGGGAAATCCTGACAATATAGCCTTAACCATGATTCATAACACCCCCTTCTTCTATACTTCAGTCAAAGTCTGCCATATAACTAGCACTTGTGCCACTGACCACTGACAACTGAACACTTTGTAGAGGATGATGGCTAATACCACCTGAAAACAAACTTTTGTTTATGATATAAGGTAAAATGTCTGATGTACAGTAAAAATTGATCATAGACCACTCAGCACAGCCCACAAGTAACACTGCATGCATTACATATTGTCTGTGTAATGTCTCACTGTTATATAATGAATTCCATGGTTCATAGTTGTGGACTAGATGACAGGTCTTCATCTGTACAGCAGCGCACTATGCACAAGCCTGCTGATGGGGTGCAGTGCTATCGCCATCAAATGACCACCATTGCTATCACCACTGATGGGAACTTCACCACCTCTGTTTGTAACTGGCTGTAGTAGTTGCACACCAGAACAATGCATGATCATGTTGTGCAGAATGCAGCAGTTGTGCAGTAGCAGGGTTACAAGGAAGGCCCAGGGTTGTTCAGGCAACAGAAATGAGCTTTGAACAGGCCAAACATTTACTCAATAACTGTGTCTGAGAAATAGAAGTGGTAAAGTGCCCCCAGCAGCTCCCTGAAGGTTACGAACAGGTGGCATCAACCAAGGTCTGCGTGGGTAGCTTGCATCACCTGAAAAACAAAACAGAAAAAGAACACATAACCATACAGGGGGTGATTACTCAATGCTAACCATTACATTCTATAGATACAGAAATAACTGCAGTTTGCAACATTATGAATAGTTTGCACTTACCAACTAGATGACCATGAGGAGCCCTAATATGTGGTAAAAGGCAAGTGCAGCAAGCTATTGTGCCAAATATGAGAATCACGGGCACTGCCAGGATGCTGGGCTGACACTTTAGTGATGCATCCCCATGCACTACATACCACATGGATGTTAATGAAAAGTTAGCCCTTCCTTTTCCAAACCCCTCCCCCAGTAGTCCAGATGGGGCCCTTATAAAATCATTGGTGCAATCAATTGCAAAAAGCACCTCAGAAAAGCATGCCATTCTGCAGAATGCATGCATAGTATTGGCTCAGTCTTGTGGCGACTCAGAGAAAAAGTTACATTGATCCATATGTGCCAAGATTGTGTGCAGAACCTGCTGACGTACCCTTGAGGCAGAAGCCTGTGAGATACCCAAAATGTCTGCAGGTTGCCTCTGGAAGATCCCATGATAAGCATGATAAAGATTATACATACAGTGGTGTCCACAGGTATAGGAAAACCACTCATTCACCCATTTACAAACTCACCAAAACACATATCACATCCCTGTGCACTCCAAACCTGTCCAATAACTCCTGCTCAGCAAAGCTGAGATTAGTAATCCTTTGCCTATATCTTCTTCTGCGAAGTCAGTGAGTTTCACATCATTAACTGGGTTTTGGCATGACCAAATCAAGCAACCTGTAATGAGATAAAGCTAAACTGGCAGGAAAAGCAAGCATCCTAACAACATGCAAAGTGAATAGAAAAGGCACAGATTCCTTTGTATAACCCATTAGTGCATGGAGCACTTACCCATCAAAGCAACAATGACCCATATAATGGTGGGAAATGCACCTTATTTGCATAGGATAGCCACAGAGTTTTTACACTTTTTTATTATTATTTATTTATTGTATTTACATTTTGAACACCAGAGTAGAGCACTGATCACAGAATGACCAATTGCAGGCTCAGTCCAGGTTACAATCACATTGTAACAACAAAAGACAACAAACAACACGTCAATAAAGGTGTAATGGAGCATTCCTCATTTACATCTCATTATTTCTTCATTTACATCTCATTATTTCATTTGTTTTTTTCAAGCTGACTCAAATGCTTGTACTTAAGTGAAGCTATTTTCTCTGAATTGCAACAAACCTGCTCATGTTCACAACCCATGCACATTTCTGATGTGCTTACATGTATTGATTATTGCTATTTCATCTCTGGTTCTGTTGGAATTTTGCCTAAATCCCCCCCCCCCAAACCCCCCCCCCCAAAAACCCAAAAAGGTAAAATCTCAACAGAATCAGAGATGAAATAACAGACAGAGATAGTTTAATTTAATCTACTAGTACTATTAATTTCAGACATTGACAGAAAAAGTGAATGGGACTTGATATACATTTTCTGAAGTAAAATAAATCTATAAATTGAATTATTGTCATTGCTTATTAAGTGTAAGCCACTGTCTTTTCTCCAAAAGTCGCCAGTTTTAGGAGTGATTAAGAGGGACAGTTGAAAGGGTATTTAAACTGGAATTAATTTTTATGGAATTATCTGATGAAGTTCCTTAATTTTATTGGGACGAAAGCGCTTATCCTTTGGGATTTTGTATATTGGATTTCAACATTAAAGCTGGTGGTTTTTCAACATTAATGCTGAGGATGACTTTTTTTTCCTGTGTGCTGTTCTTTCGTGGTATTTGTGGAAACAGTTACCAAAATGCCAAC
The DNA here is from genome assembly GCF_019279795.1 of Protopterus annectens. Lineage (NCBI taxonomy): Eukaryota > Metazoa > Chordata > Ceratodontiformes > Protopteridae > Protopterus > Protopterus annectens. The sequence continues at coordinate 1,222,637,250 of NC_056727.1, forward strand.
AGAGATTGACAAACCATAACACATCACTCACACACATATACACATAGTATATGAGACTTTTCAGGCACTTTTATTTTTCTCTTCCATTTAATTTTGCTGGCTGGATGCTATGGAGTTTTGTATAACAAAAAGGTGCTTAATTACAGAGATCATGACAGTTGTTGTCAGTAATATAATAGCAAATGGTGCTGTCCAAATAACAGTCATTCTGAACTGCTTTAAGAGGTTAATGCATCAAAACTTAAACAACTCTTAGAACGAAATACTACAAAGAAAAGTTTATAAACATTTAACCCTGCTAAATGAATACTTTACCTCCCTGAGACTGCTTATTAGATGAAGAAGCAAATTATATAGTTATAGTAATGTGAAAGAATTGCATTTAAAAGCATTCTCTAGAGTCACCTTGATCCTTTATCTGTTTAAACATTTCCGCAGTTTTTTCTAAGTAGTGTTGGTAGTGTAGCATTGTCCATACTCAGGCTTGTGTTTTGGGCCTAGTTGTTTGTTAGTAGAGGCTGTGTGTCTGAGCACATGTCCCAGGTCATCATAGCTTAACCAAGGCCAGTATAGCATTTCAGTGAGAGTGAATTGTTTGTGGTCATTGGTTGACTGCGGTTGCCTGGACTACGCCTTGGAATAAGCACCTCATTGGTTCTTTCAGGCTTTTTTTAAAGTTGTTTAAGCTTTCAACTTTGTTACTTAAGAAGTTAACTTGTGACTGTTTCTGCCATTTCACACTGAGCTAATCGGAGGAAGTCGGAGGAAGGGCTCTGAGCTAACGAATCTGAGATATATAACATTAAGTATCCTGTTTTTTGCTTATTTCTGAGTTATTTATAGCATTTTTATTTTACTCACTGTGTGTGAGGTATTAAGTAGAATTTTCTACAATTGTTAAGCATCTGGTTGGGTTTGTTTGTTCTGATTTTTTTTCCCCACCCTCCATCCCTGTTGGTATCCTGTTTTTATACTTGGAGGCTTTGCAGTTGCCCGCCCCTACTGTAAATTTCAAATGGGACACTCCTCCCAGTCTAGTGTCATTACCTCATTCTACCTATTCCAGGAAGAACATTTGAGAAGGCCAACCCAGTTATCTTCTGCTCCTCCTTTCCCCTTTCCACTTTACAAAAAAAAAATGTTCTAAGCTTGTTTCCTGCCTTTCCTAGAAGTTGTCTAGTCCAGATATAGATTTGCTGTATCCAGGACTGTTTGTAACCTTCTGAGCCCCCAAGCCTTTCTGTGTTGGAGGGAAGCTTTGTAGCTTAATTTTGTTTCTTAGAACTAGCCAGTTTTCTAGTTTCAGCACTCAAATCTGTTTCTTTGAGCTCAGCACTTGTTCAGAACTCATTGTAAGCACTAAATAATCTACAAATTACTACAGCACTCAACTTTCCTCACTTGTCTAGAGGAAAACAGTTTTTAGTACTTAATAAATAAGCACCTATCCAGGCATGTCTAAGTTTTTTTCTCCTGGTGTTTTCTCCTGTCTACCTGATGAATCTGGGCATCTTGGGGCAATGCAGCAATTGCCTCATGTACACAGACAACCCTCTCCTCCTACCACCCAACACTACAACCTGTGAGAGATGCACTTATATAACCAAACTGGAAGCAAAGATCTCTTCACCCAAGACTGGACTAGACAGTCAAGAGGAGAAGGTAACCACTTGCACCACACCACACTCATCACATAGTCCCTCAAAACCTACACCACCAAAACACACACATAGAAACACAAAACACACACCTACATTCCTGGAGGCTCTCAAAAAAAAATCTACCCAAGCAACAGGGACCTCCAAAGCAGAAACACAAGCAACCTCCACCCCCCAACACAACCCAAATGACACATAGCCCACAAACTCAGTGTGCCATTCAACCACAGCCCATAAGGCATAACAATGTACCTAACACTCTAATCATAGGTGACTCTATAGTCAGGCACACTGATGTTCCACTCACCAGGCTAAACAAGGAGAAAGTTACTGTCAGCTGCCTGTCAGGTGCCAGGATCCCCCACATAACGCATGCACTCAGGTCACTCCACAGCAAGTACAAATATGACTCTGTCATTGTCCATGTTGGTGTGAATGACCTGAAATGTACCTCCCTGTACTACATGAAAAGAGACATGGAGGAGCTTTCTGATCTTGTAGCCCAGGCAGGTATGGCCCTAGCCCTGAGTAGCATCCTGCCAGAATTATACCACAGTACAAGGACAAAATTATTGACTTCAACAATTGGCTAAGCTTCTGGTGTCATTCTAAGGGGATCCAGTATCTGTCTGCCTGGGATGACATGATCGACAAACCACGATGCTTTGCCAGAGATGGCCTGCACCTGTTGTCCTTGGGATTCCGGATACTAGCTAAGGCTCTTGCCACCCCTATAGTGCCTTTTTTAGGCAAGATTCAAATGATAAATTCATCACTGTAACAGGTACAAGCAAGCAAAATCTGAGGGTAATGCTACTCAATGCTAGAAGTCTAAACCTCAAAATGCACTCACTCGAGGCACTCCTTAAAATGGAGAACATCGACATCTGTGCAGTGACATAGGCCTGGTTCAAGGCTCCAGAGAGCACCCCTGCATTACCAGGCTATAATTCATACCACACCTTTCGGCCACCTAACTTGGACCGAAGCACTAAAGGCGGAGGCATATCCATATTCATTAAGGATATCCACACCTCCAGGCTAGTTGCACGGCATAATGCATCTGAGATTATCCAAGTGTAACTAACTCTGGGCAAGACAGCAATGCAAATTGCAGCTTGCTACAGATCCCCCACCATGCCCCAGGATTCCCACTCCTCATTTCTTGATACGCTGGAAAATATCAGGGTACAACTTAACACCCTAATAATGGGTGATTTCAACTACCCCACCATTAACTGGGAAAACTACTCATGTGCTCAACATTTTCTGGAATTCATAAATTCCAATGCCTTGGTTCAACTTATCCACACCCCCACCAGGGGCAGCAATATCCTAGGCCTGGTCATTACCAACATGGGAAACTGGTGTTTCACACCAGAGGTCAATTCCTCATTGGTCAGTTCCAACCACAAGCAAATCACCCTAGACATCCATATCCCAGCCCCACCCCCCATTAGGGAAACCACCGTAAATAATTTCTCCAAAGCCAACTTCACGCTTCTTAAGACAGAAGTGGCAAACTTCACGATATCCATGCTGATGGACAATTAGAGATACGACTGCTGAATCCTATACAATTGCACTTTATAAGCACTTACACGAGTGCATGGATCGTGCAATCCCTAACAGAACCAAGACGCTATCCTCCAAAAAAAGTAAGCCAATCTGGTGGTCCCCTGCTATAAACAAACTCTACAACAGAAGAAAGAAACTGTTGCAAAAAAGAGTAAATCCCATGACTGGAGGAACTCCGTGGTCAGCCTCAGTAAGAAGCTGAGATCCCTCATAAAATCCTCCAAAGCTAGTTACAAAAACAAAATTGCCACTAATTCTATAGACAACCACAAAGCATTCTATAGCTATGTCAAGAATCTCAATGGCAACACTCAGATCTGCTCTGAGTTACAGTACAATGGCACTAAATATACAGAACCAACTGATATTCCCAACATCCTGGCAGATAGGTTCAGTGCTAACTTTACACCTCTCTCATCCCCTAAAGGGCCCATCTCTATACTGGAAGAATGCAAAGTACCTGTAATCACAGCTGCACAGGTAAAAAACACACTCTCCAAAGCCAAGAACACAGCATCCATGGGACCTACCAACATCCCAGGCTACGTTCTACATGAACTACAGAATGAACTGGCACCCCACCTAAGTACCATGTTCAATCATAGCCTCACCTCAGGCTTTGTGCCCACTGAATGGTGCACAGCAACAGTTATCCTACTCCACAAAGGTGGAGCCACCACGGACCCCGGGAACTACTGCCCCATTAGCCTGATGAGCCTGGTCTGCAAGGCTATGGGGCATATCATCATGGAACTTATAAAAAATGACATTGGTAATCTCCAAACTCTGGACCCTACATAGTTTGGGTTTGTAAAAGGCAGATCACCTGATAGACTTCTTTGAAGTGGTCACCAAAGCTGTAGATGAGGGTAAGGTGGTACACACAGCCTATCTAGATCTTGCCAAGGCTTTCGACACCACCCCCCACTCTGGAATTATAGACAAACTCACTAAACTAGGTATAAATCCCTATGTCACAAGATGTGTTGCCAACTGGCTCACTGACCGAACCCATACTGTGAAAGTAGCAGACTCTAAATCCAAATTCAGACCAGTGACAAGTGGAGTACCACAGGGTTTGGTCCTAGGTCCTCTCCTGATTGGTATCTACTTCTCTGAAGTACAGGCTAACACAGAAGGTCTTTGGCTAACAAAGTTCACAGATGACAGCAAACTAGGAGCCATAATCAAATCTCCTAACGATGTGGACATCCTACAAAAGGGCCTCACTGAGACAGATGCCTGGTGTCAAAGCCATGGCCTCAAGCTCAATGCCAAAAAGTGCATTGTCATCCCTTTTGGTAAAAACTCTGTACCCATGAACTACCACATAGGCAGTAGTCTACTTAACATCGAAAGTGTGATAAGAGACCTTGGGACACAGGTGGACAGTTGTCTCTCCTTTGATAATCACATCACCACAGTAGTCAGGAAATCCTTCTACATGGCACACCTCATCACAAAAGGTTTCTCATCCAGGAAAAAAGAGGTCATTGTTCCCCCTCTACTCATTACTCATTAGACCCATTATAGAGTACAACGCCCCTTTTGGTATGTACCTCACAAGACATCTACAACAACTGGAAAGGCCACAAAAATACCTCACAAAGAGGATTACTGGCCTCAAACAGATGTCCTATGCAGACCGTCTCAAAAAACTCCAGCTTTACTCTGTCGCATATCGCCTATTCAGAGGCAATCACTGCCTGACATACAAAGCTATGTCAAACCCAGAGCTGTTGGACATGTTCCACGTAAAGAAATCCCAATCCCTCCAAGCTACACACTCTAGGGACCTAAACCTTTCCACCACAATAAACAGAACATGCTGGAGGGATAGATTCCTGTCTCAGAGACTTCCCATACTCTGGAACAAACTACCTATCTATATCAAACAAAGCTCCTCATTAGCACTCTTCAAGAAAAATATTGATGATTGGATATGAGATAGGAAATTCACCCTGGGGATCACTTCTGTGGCTCTGCTTGACAGGGGCACAGGAAAATAATTTTCTTGGGTGGCAAAAGCCAGGGTACTGTTTGGCTAGGCTTATATAGGCCCTAGGGCCGCTAGCCTAGTACCTACCTATGAACCTATGAACCTATGAAGGTGATGATAGAGAGCTTTTATTTACTTATTTATTTATTTACTTATTTATTTTATTTTATTTTATGTATTTATTTATTAATTTTGAGTTTACTGTTCATTATGGCCAAGGAATTAATTATGCAAGACCATGGGCTATGTATGCATGGAGGGGGCAAATTCTGAGTTGCAGAAATAGTCATTTTACTAAGTGTGTGATACATTCAATTGTTTCCTGTACAGATATAACACTACTGTCTGCATGTAACCAGTAGAGCATATTATGATTTAATTTCTATACTTTGCATTAACTGCGTGAATTATAATGTTATGTTATACAATGTAATTTGGTTACTACACATTTGTATTAGATGTTTGCAATGTATTGCTGTGTTACGTAAAATAATAAGTTCACAGTTAATTGTACCATAATTTCACACTTTCCTGTGCAGTACAGAACATAAGTAAAAAAAATCCAAAGCCTGGAAATGTTGAGGTAAAATGCAGCATTTATTCCAAATAGAAAAATAAATCACAAAGCTTTCAGGATCAACCCTTCATCAGTGTATAAAAAATAAATCACATGCCTTCATTTAAATAGTAAATTCAAACCATAAAATGAATCACATGACACAGTTAAGCACTTAGTTTAAAGACACATATACAGGTAAAATGTTACTGAAAGTCAGTATAGCCATAAAATAAATAAAACATTTAACTAAGACCCATCCACACAAGATGCTATTTCAAAGTTGCCTGTCTTCTTTTTAAAATAGGTTTAATGCTTACTGCTTTATTAAACCTGGAAAACAATCAGCTTCTAAAAGTGTGATCCATGAGTATTCACATACTTCTAACTCATTATTAAGATCCTCCCTTTTTTTCTTCTGTCTGATGTCAATCACTCTAAAGTTAAATGTGTGTGTACTTCCTTTCTCCCTCATATGCTTGCCCAAAGTATTAGTTGCTACCTCTCTACATATTTCAGATTTGTGCTCAATAATTCTGTCCTTCAACCTTCATGTGCATTTCCCTATGTAGAATGCTTGACACCTTACAACATGCCACATACACAATGGCAGTGGTATTACAAGTTGCAAAACACCTGAAAGTATAATTCTTCTTAGTGTTAGGATGTATAAATTCACAGCTTGTATTTATATCATCACAGCATATGCAGTTTTAAGACGGAAATGTACCCTGTTTTCTATTTATGTTCAATTTTTTAATATTTTTAAAGTCCTTATAGCATAATCTTTGTTTCAGGTTCAGACAGGTATGATATGAGAACATGGGAGCCTCTCCAACTATTCTGATTATCTCATACATATTTTTAAGAATACCCCAATTATTTCTAATAATATTCTTACCACCCTCTGATCTACGATTGTATGTCATGACATAGTGTATATTATTATTTTTAATAGAATTATGACCACAATCAACATGGCTAGTATTATTAGAAAAGTGGGGTCTCGCTTTGCCTATTCTTTCCATAATAACTTCATCTGCAGTGCATCTTAATAATGAGTTATTATAACCACAGCATTCAAAATCTGTGGTCATTCTATCCAGTTCCAATTTAAAATTGGCCTCATCTATGTTTAGTTGCCTGGCTCTTAACATTTGTCCTTTGATTACACCCTTAAAAGTGTGTGGCATGCGTACTATTTCTGTGGACATACCTATTGAAGTGTATCTCTTTTCTATGTATCGAAGTATTAATACCTCCACTACATTTAGTTAGACTAACATCCAGATAATTGATAGTATCCACAGAAAACTGAGCTGTACATTTCAAAAAGTTAGTGGTTCTACTTAAATATTCTATATGCACTTCAAGTTCAGCATCATTACCAGCCCACAGAAAAAATATGTCATCTACAAAGCATTTAAAAAATAATATTTTGTCATAAGAAGGATGCAGATCACTATAAACAACTAGCTCTTCCCAGCACAAAACAACAATATTGGCATATGAATTTGCCATTGCAGTGCCCATCGCTACCCCATTTTTCTGTATGTATGTGCATTCATTAAACATAAACACATTATCTGTCAACACCACTTATGTCAGTTCACAAACTGTTTCCACTTCTCTACCAACAATGCCACATGTTCCACTTAAAAAGTCACATAGTGCTTCTAACTCTTGTTGTAGAGGTATCACAGTAAATAATGATTTAATGTCAAGAGTTACAAATAATTCAACATTCTGATGTTCATTTAACTGTAGTAAAAAATCTTTTGTATCTTTAATAAAACTTTTAACTTTGTATAAATATTTACTTAAAGTAACTTGTAAATACTGCAAAATAGGTTCAGTGACCTAGCCAGAACCAGATAAAATATGGCGTATGAATGGATGGGTTAAACTTTTATGAATTTTCGGGAGACCATACAAAACAGGTGTCATAGGGCATGGAACTATAAAATAATTAAACAATTCAGTACTGACACCATTATTAAGTTGCAGCTCAAAAATACACATATTAACTTTGCATATAAATTTAAATACTTCTGCTGGAGGGACTTCAACAAAACTATCAATGTCACTTAAAAATTCAAGCATAAGCATATTATACATATCTCTATCAAAAATAACAATTGCACCTCCTTTGTCAACCTGTTTAATAATAATATCATTGTTGTTTTGTAATTTCTCAACAGCTTGAAACTCAGACAAGGAAAGGTTGTATTTCTTTTTTTCAGACTTCATATAATAGTTACATATGTCCCTTTCACATGCCCCCATAAATGCATTTAAAATGAGACAATTCACTGGTATAAACATACTAGATATTTTACATACCTGTGTAGATGTATCAGGTGCATCCTTAAATATAAATTTCAGACTCACATTCCTTATAAACAATCAAAGGTCAGTCATAGCTGTTACAATACTGTCTACATTAGATAGAATTAAACATATACCTTTATTCAAAAGCTTTAATTCAGCTTCAGTTAATTGAAAGGAAGATAGATTAACAACAGAAAATATACCCAGTTCTTGTTGCTGTGAGTCCTGCTGTGGGACTCCAGTCCTCGGCTTCTCCACCTGTTGGATTGCTGACCTTGAGTGTGCTTCCAGCCCCTCAAATTGTCCCTCTCCTTCTCTCGGTTCATTGATGTATTCCATACTGCCTGCTCTACTTTCTCTGGTAATCTGATAGTAATTAAAGTCTTCCCCTGCTGAAAATCCTGATTCTGCAGGGTTGTACATTTATATTAGTGGGGGGGGGGTGGACCTCACAGAAGTACTTGCTTCTAGTAATAAATATCCAACATTGTTTGAGTCTACAGGTTGCAAATTCCTGTTAGTTGGATCTAAGTTAACATTATGCCCACTGACAAGTTCATCAGGAGAAAATTCATCTAGTGAGTCCATGGTCTGTTTCATCTTTCGCTGTTTATTATTATGTCTACCTTCCTGTGTAAAAGGCATAGGGCATTCCCTAGGCCAGGAAAAATATGTCCATTTTTAAACTCTTTAATGTCTTGGTTCAATTTGCATTTCTTAGTGACAATCAGCTTTTGTTCAGCCCTACTCCTCTCCATTGTTAAGCACCCCCTCATAATCCAGATCACTCTTCCCTATAACCATTCCTCCTTCTATCTGCTTGTGTCCTCTCTAACACAGCAAGTGATCCTAGACTCCCCCTTACTCCTGGCCCTACCTTGCTCTCCCTTTAGCCTCTATAGTTGTGCCTTGCTTCTAACCCCTGCTACCTTATCTCTCTGGCCCACTACCTCTGCTTATAGGTTAATCCCTGCACTCTTTTCTCACTCTTTCTCCCCTTCTCACTGATTGATTGTTTTTCTACTGGGTTCTTCCTTGCTGGTGCAGCCCCGCTCCGTTCGCCCTTGTTATGCTCGGGCTCACTTTGCAACCCTACCCTACCCCCATTCCCACACACCCCCAGTACAGTTTCCTTTATACTTAACCATCCCTCCCCTTCCTGCCAATCCACGCACTACAATTCCACTTCCTGCATATCTCCACTCCCACATTCCATTCCCAACTTCCTTTCCCCACACCCAGTCCAAAATAACTTCCTTTCCTAACTTCCTCTCCCCACACCCAATCCAAACTACTAAACATGTTGCATCTACTTATATCTGCAACACTACTCACTCTACTCTGTATATCCACCTCCTATCACTACCACCTCACATATCCATTCCTCTGTTCTCCAACTTCTCACTCAGTCTACAGCTTTCCTACTGCTTCTTCCTTCACCATTTCTCCAAACCTGTTTAACACTTCTATCTCAACTCTATATAAAAGACACATACTTCACATTCTCAAACTATCTAATAAAACTAAAGCTAAACCACCCAAATACTATCAACCTTTCACATCAATTGCTCTTCTCTCAAAAGACCTACTCTCCTCTGGGGACATCCACCCCAACCCAGGCCCCTCTACACCTCCCCTTGCCCCATCCCCCACATCTACCTTATCTACCTCCTTCTCAGAACTCTACTAACAACTTACCAAACACACTACCCGTATCTCATAACTCACCTCCATTTAAACACCTAACATTCTACTCACTGAATATTCAAAGCTTAGTTAATAAAACCACTGAGCTACACTCATGGATTGCTTACAAAACCCCTAACATCCTATCCCTATCTGAAACTTGGCTCAAGCCACATATCTGTAATAGTGAAATTCTCCCTCCTGGCTATAACATCTACCGCTCTGACAGACCTTCAAAGAAAGGTGGTGGTGTAGCCATCCTCTACTCTAACACCCTCAACCTATCACCTTACCCCACATCTATTCCCAACTTCCACCCTGCTGAACTTCTCATTCTAAATATTCATCTGAATGCCCACAAAAAACTAGCTGTAGCTTCCATCTATATTCCTCCGGGCAACAATATACCCATACTGGAAAACATCTTATCCTGGTTCACCCTCAACATACCTTATGAAACACTCATTCTTGGAGATGTCAATATAGACTGGGCAAAACTATCTACTGACTGTCCCTTACATAGTATTCATCTTCATGGTTTCCACCAACTAATTTCTACACTGACTCGCTTCCACAAAACCTCAGCCTCCAGCTCCATAATAGACTGGATTCTCACAAACACCCCCTATCACTACCACCAGCCCTCAACCTTATCAGACTTCCTTAGCAACCATCTCCCTACCTCCATTCTAAGATACAACTTTCACACACTTAAACCTCACCTTTTCAAATATTGTAGAAAACTATCAACATTTAATCCTTCACAGTTTAACTCTTTACTACAAAACATAGACTGGTCCATCCTTAAACAACTCCCTCTAAATCAGTCTGTTGACACTTTTAACAGCATTTTCCTAAATACTCTGGACTCCCTAGCTCCCTCTAGGAAGATTCAAGTGAAATCCAATCATGCTCCCTGGCTTTCAAAAGGAACTAAGTCTATCATGAAACAAAGAGACAGTGTCCAGAAAGCCTGGAGCAAATCTAAACAAACACCTCTTCTACTCAAATACAAACAACTATGTAATCTTGCTAAAAAACAGGCAATAATTGACAAGAAGTCATTCTATAGCTCTGGCCAAAACAATCATAATCTAAACCCTCGTAAATTTTGGACAACACTCAACAGCATCCTCTACCCTGGTAGTCCCTCTAACCCCTCACCCTACCCAAACACAACTCCTGAGGAAACAGCTACCCTACTTAATTCACATTTTATCTCCTCCATCCAAAATCTCCTACCCTCTCAACCTACCTCTTCCTCTTTACCTGACCCCTCACCCACCCCCAACATTACACCATTTTACTTCAAGCCTGTTCCCATCTCCTACATCAAATCTCTACTGCTCAAACTCAAACCCTGCTCCCCCTCCACTGACAAACTACCCTCTACCTACCTCAAACTTGCTGCTGACTCCATCGCCTACCCAGTTACAATATTAATAAATAGATCTATACAAGAATCTACCATTCCCACCCTTTGGAAATCCTTCTATACAATCCCTCTCCACAAAGGAGGTAACTCCACTGACCCTTCAAACTACCGACCTATTGCCATACTGTCCCCATTATCTAAGATACTAGAAAAATGTATCCATACTCAGCTTATGGCTCACCTTCTCAATCAAAACTTACTCACCCCTACTCAACATGGCTTTCGCCCCTCTCACAGCACAACTACTGCTCTACTCTCCTTCACTCACACCATTGCAGAATCTCTGGACAACAATAAACTTACTTCCTGTCTCTTTATAGACCTCTCCAAAGCTTTTGATACAGTGTCTCACCCACTACTACTATCTAAACTTACAAACTTTCACCTCTCCACCTCCACCCTCAACTGGTTTGCTAGCTATCTCTCTGAATGCAAACAATCAGTTAAATGGCTCTCTTCCACTTCTCCTTTCTTACCTATCTCCACTGGTGTTCCACAAGGTACCATCTTGGGTCCCTTCTTATTCAACATCTTCGCCAATGATCTCTTCACCTCATGCCATCAGTCATCACTCATACAATATGCAGATGACTCCACAATCATTTCTACAGCCAACAACATCTCTGACCTAAACTCCCTAACCCAAACAGCTCTACTTTCCACTGAACAATGGCTTTCAGAAAATCTACTGATTCTCAATCCTACTAAAACCAAACTCCTACTCTTCCTGCCCCACTCTCTTAATCATCATAAATCCTCCTTTGTCATTAAGTCTCGCAATAACACAACTATCCTACCTGTCACCCACACCAAACTCTTAGGAGTCATTATCGATGATGAATTAAAATTCAATCAACACATACATCAATGTATAAAGAAAACACATCAGAAATTAGGTCTATTATACCGAAACAAAAAATATCTCAGTCCCGAGGCTAGACTCACCCTAGGGCAAACACTTCTTCTCCCCTCACTCCTCTATGCTGCTCCTGTTATAATAAATATCCAAAAAACTACCCTGAATAAACTCCAACAATCTTACCACAAAATAGCTAGATTCATCACCAACTCCCCAAATAACACACACCACTGCATTGCTTTAAAGTCTCTACACTGGCTAGAACTCCCTCAACTACTACATCTTTATCAGTTTCACATGCTACACTCTATGCTCTTTAAACCACCCAACTGTCCATCTTTATCTCATCTTGTCTCTGTCTACACCCCATCTCGACCTCTCCGAACCTCTAATCAACAATTGCTTGACATTTACCACCCAAATAAGTCAGTAGGTAAGTTACTCTACAAACACTCGGTGGCCATTGCTTGGAACAAACTATCCCTTGACATTCGCTCAATCCCTCACACCCCACTATTTAAAAAGAAACTTAAGACACATCTACTCAATACCAAACTTTGCCCCTGCTATGACCCTACATAGTTCTGTCCTCCCCCCACATTGGAATCACTCAGTCTATCCTGGACATACCTTGAACTCTATCCCCACTACCACAGTTACATAGTATCTGAAAAAAAAAAAAAACTTGTGCTGGCATCTAACTATGGTTGTTTTCTATTTGTTACTACTGTAAGACTAGTTTTATTTCTGTTGTTTCCTGTGCTGGTATACTACCGTAATGTTTTTTATTATTGTACTATCTGGAGCTTTTCTCCTCGGGTCTCCACTGAAAATGGGACAAAATCCCAGTTGGACTAACCCGGTTAACAAATGTCAATAAATAAAATAAATAAAAAATATTGTTAAATTCTCAAGCATTTTGTTATATAACAATAAACCCTCATTTGTTAAAGGTGTTTCAAGCAATTCATTCTCAATCTGAATGATCTCCTGTTGTAAATCACATTTGATTTTGTAAAAATATTAATTCATTAATCTCATATAGTCAGCCCCAATTCTCAAATTAAGCTCCTGACACTTTTTGAGTAACTCGGGGTACATATTACGGTATGAGGGCATTTTTAAAACCCTTAAACTGCATGGAACAAAACCACATTCTAAATATGTCAAAAAACTAAAGTGTTACCACTGTAATCTTTTAAATGACTATACCTTATGTTCCAAGACAGTTATTTTTTTCTTTTAAGCCAGCAGCAGCCTCATCCACATCAGGTGTCAAGACTTCTCTTGGTTCCCCCAAACAGGATAGCAGCAGGTTATGTTGAATTAGCAGCATTTGGTTCACAGAATGACCACTATTATTCACCATAGACTGTGTCATGTTCAAAGATAAAATTGCCTCAAAGCCCATGGCTGTTCCAAAGTAAAGCAACCAAAAATACAAAGAAACAAGAACAGCACATAGGTAAACCAGGCAGGATACAAAATGCAAAACAATAGTAAAAAAAAAAATCCAAAGCCCAGAAACATTGATGTAAAATGCAGGGTTTATTCCAAATAGAAAAAAAAATCACAAAACTTTCAAGATCAACCCTTCATTGGTGTGTAAAAAAGACATCAAATGCCTTCTTTTAAATAGTAAATTCAAATCATAAAACTAATCACATGACACAGTTGTATTAAGCACTTCAGTTTAAAGACAACCACACAAGGGAGACACCTTACAACTGGGAGTGTGTGGTGTACCACTGAGTCCTTGGCCTTTGGCTTCACTTTGTGTAAGGCCAGCCCTGTATAGATTACACCTTAACACTTATGACTTTATAACAGAAAATATTCGAGTACTGAAAAAATGCAGAAAACAAAACTAAATAATTTACATAAGATAGAAAGCATGAAGCAGAAGAAGAAGAATATCACTCCTCTAATGGGAAAGAAAACAATTATGTGTCATTTTGTTTATACAGAGTACAAAAAAGAAAATAACAGACCCCGGGATTCAGGAAGCCGAGTTTTCATTGCAGGAACAGTGTAAGAGCTCCTGCATGGAAAATGACCACCGAGCGATTCAGGATAGTGCCATTTTCACGTGCACGAGCAGCCCTACACTGTTCTAGCACGGAAAACCTTGCAGCATGCAAATCACCTCATTTGATGGTGAAAAACATGCAAATGAGGTGACTTAGTGATTCACCAAGCTGCCAGGTCTCCGTGCTAGAACAGTGTCAGTGCAGAAATGTATTCAGAAAATAACAGAGTACATTTCTGCAACTGACAAAACGGAGGCATGACAGCTCATGAAAAAGCATGTATTATGTACATTAGACATGCCAATGGCCAAATATAAAGCCATTGGCATTAAAAATTGATTAATTATTATGAAAATTAAACTTATTTTTTGGCTGATCTTGGCTGTTTAAGCATAGGGCAGTGGCGCGCAAATGGGATTGTGCTGAAAATAAAAAAAAAAATGTGAAAACTCAATTTTAAGTTAATTCTGCATTTTGGCATTATAGTCAATGGTATACAGAATGTAAGCAATACCAGGGAGCACTGGTTGTCAAGGGGAAAGGGTCTGTTTTATTGCAGTAACTAATGACCTACACACTGGGGTATGCAAACGGGGGAGCTCATACGTTAGTATTAGGCTAACTGCCCTTGTGAGCCATTTTAAGCCTAGCCAATTATCCCTTGTAAGACTCAAACCCTGCACTTTGTGTTTGTAAGCCAAACACCTTAACCATTAGGCCACCCTCCTAATGGTTAGTTATACTGAATCACATATTTCTTCAAAGTGTCAGCTTGTACCTAATAATGTAGGTGCAGCAATACAACAGTGCAAGTCTAAGAGCTGAATGACTTCATAAGGGGGTGTGTCATGCTTGCTGTTAGCTCATTGGAGCTCTGTAGCCCATGTTTGCCCTCAGCTAAGCACAGCTAAGGAAGAGGGTGTGTCAGATGTGCCTAAGTAGTGTGTACATAGCCTAAATGGGTGTGCACACTGGGTTTTAAACATTAAAAAAAAAGGAAATGGCAGCAATGTTTACATTTCAGCACTGGGTATGTGTGGCACACCTTGGGGCTTAAATAGGGAGAAACTGGGAAGGGGAAACAACAGTAGGAAGGCAATCAAGGAGAACTAGCATAGCTGGCAGGTGGAATGTATCAGAATCAGCCAATTACACATGCAGCAGCCCAGCACACTACTATAAACTATGCAAACACCCTACAGACTATTTTTTTCCCACAAATTCTACACCACTGGTGTACACATATGCATTTTTTTAACAGGCAAAACTAACTAAAAATGTTAGAGGCTGCTGCTGCTTTACTCCATCAATATGTGCTACAGACTGAGGTTGGTGAGGAGGAGAATGCTGACAAGTGACCCACAGTGAGAAGGAGGAGAAGAGTGTACAGACCCAGGGTAACCTACCAGGGGCTACATGAGTTGGAGATAGTGGAGTGCTATAGGGTGGACAGGGACATTCTACAGAAAACCATTGAGCTGTACCGGCCATGCCTCACACACAGAACTAACAGGGGGAACCCATCCCAGTGGATACCAAGGTATATGTAGGCTTAAGAATACTAGTCACAGGTACCTTCCAAAGACCAACTGGGGATATCATGGGGATCTCACAGGCATCAGCATCCAGGATAGTCCACCAGTTCCTGGATGCCATGACACCACATACCAATGACCCCATATATTTCTCCACCACCAATGAGGTGTTGACCAGAAGTATGCGTCTCTTCCACCGTATAGCAGAATACCCTGTGATAGTTGGTGCTATAGACTGCATGCGCATCCACATCAAAGCACCACCCAGTGAGCGGGGTAGGGTCTACACAAACCACAAGGGCTTCCCCTCCATCAACTGCCAGGTCATGTGCGATACCCAGAGCATTATCATGAACATGTGTGCTGGCAGCCCTGGAAGCTATCATGACTTCCACATCTGGCATTGCTCACAAATATATCAAGGGTTTGCCAGGGGGGACATCCCATATGGCCATCTAGTGGGGGATGCTGGCTATGCACTGGAGCTGTGGCTGATGACACCCATCAGAAATACACAAACACCTGAACAAGAACACCATAATGAGGCACGCACAAACCAGGATCATTATAGAGCATGTGTTTGGGATGCTCAAGTCATAGTTCCGTTGCCTTGACATATCTGGTGGATCCTTGCAGTACTATCCAGCTACATGTACACAAATGTTCATAGTATGTGCCATGCTACACAATATGATCCTGCGGAAACAGCTGCAGCAGGAACAGCATGAGGCAGGGCCACACAGCCCCCCACCATTGCAAGGCCAACACAGGCACAGAGGGATTGGGAGGAGAAACATCCTGAGCCTACCCCTGTAGGCAGAAGGAGGCATGCCCAGTATGCCCACACCTTGGCAAAGAGGCAATGCATAGCATGCACACTGACACTGTAGGGACCCAGGGACTGATACCTCTCTCTGACTTGCCCATACAGTAAAAGGGATACCAAACATGACACTACCTGTGCTTTACCATGTATAGGGTGTGTACTACATGCATCCAACATAGTCAGCCCTCCAGCACCGTCCTCAATACTGGCCCAGCAACAAGGTAAGTCACACTTCCTATCAATTACTTAATGGAGTAGTATGTTCTCATAGTTGTATGTATGATATGGATGCAAGCATGCAAGGGAATTGGGTGGCTGAATGGGATAGCAGCAGACAGATGACAGCTATATGGGACAGCAACAAATCCATAAAAATATTGGTGTCAACATACTAGGCAGCACTACACAAGGTGACAACTCCCACCGCAGTACATGTGATGGCCCAAATAACTGTGGGTGTCAATAGGTCACACACATGGATGTCAGTGAGGGTCACATATCCACCACCAGGCTCACCCAGCAGGACAGGTGTAGATGATCATAAAGAAAGGTCGGGCTAAGGCCCCCAAATGATGGCAATGGTGAACAGCCCTCCACCAGACCTATACAGACATAATACAACAGGTCTGGCAGTTGCATTTTAGTTCTGAAGGTTAAGAAGTCTAAAACTGAAATTTATGCCATTAAGATCTAACATGTGTACTCTACTGATATGCCTCCTTTCTGCATGATAGATCACAATACAATATGAAATAGAAGCCAACAGAATAACCAAAATACCAGTACAGTCATTGCAAATGTTCAAAGTCTTCAGGTGTGCACTAGCCCCCCACAATCCCATGTAGAAATGCAGTAACATATAAGTTTGAGGAGTAATATCACTGCAGCACAGATTGCCAGAGCTGTCCCAATCTACATTGTTGCATGTGTACAATATGCAGGGGTCAGTGTGACAAGCTTGTTGTGTGTTTAATATTCCCTGGAAGTGGACAACATGTCAGCCTAGATGGCTGTGTCTCAGTGGCCTAGGTACAGTACAGTGGTTGACAGGGCCATGTTCCAACAACTGCAGTGCCAACCACACTGCTTCTCAGCTATACCCATGTCAGCAGTTGTACATACTCACTATCCAGATGTCAATATCTGTCAGCATCAGAAAGCTGGACACGCCATGAATGGGGGCCCATACATAGAAGCAGTACACAGGTGGAATTAACCTACACAGAGTCCATATAAAATAACTGTCAACTGCACAAAAGTTTGGAATTATACATAGTGGTTAGCATCACATTGGTTGTCCCTCTAGTGTGGAATACTGGTAGTCTGGCCAATCACTGGCAGACAACAAAAGGCACAGTTATAAAGTAATGACAGGTGGCCCATGTCCACACACAAGCCAGCATAAGGGGAATGTCCCTGGTATATTTGTGAGTCAGGTGCAAGTAGCTTCCATATCGCACATGCACCCAGCTCACCCTACCATCAGCCACAGGTTTATCACAGGTCATATCCTTGCTGTAGAGAATGAGTACAGCATGAACCCATCTCTGTATGGGAATACATACATGATGCTGCATGCTGAATAGGTGTCCAATGCAGGTGTGTTCCTAGCTGTAAGCAGCAACCCAACCACATCCAGACTTATGGATCAGTATGAACAGGAGGGATTGACAGGAACACATCAACCACTTACCACTGTTACCCCAGGGTAATCCACTGGCTTGCAGCCTAGGATCATATGACTGACATAATGCATTGGACTGCTACAGATGGCCTGCAGCACTACTAAATGGCTTACAGTCCTCTGGCAAAGGCCCATGCCTCACCCATAGTGCCAATGTATGGAATGTCAGAGGGTCCTAACTAACAACCTAACACAGTAAACAGAAAACAAATGCAAGGCCATGTTGACAAATGTCAGTAGCATGCCTCCACATGTTCTACTGCAAGAACTGTGGACCAGGCCATAAATACTACTGGGATAAAGGCCCAACTATAGGGATACCTCTGAGATATTGCTTTCATAATGTTAGGAAGAGGAGAGAATAACAGAGGGGGTGTAGAAGCATGGATGTCATGGAGTGTGTGAAGTCTGAAACTCTAATGTCTGCCCATACTACCCCCTGACTTCAAACCCATGAATGAATAGCCACAAAACTGCTTGTAAACCACAATGTGAAGGCAAACTGACCAGATATATGAGTCCTGCCTCTGGATAACCTGGGTGTATCTGTACAGCTGAGAGGTATGGCCCCAGCAGGATATGGGGATTCCATTAAGCTGAGAAAAGCACAAGAAGGGGATCCCCAGCCAGCATACTAACAAGGTACTGGACCATTTACATAGAACCAGGAGTCTATTGTCTGCAGCTACCCCTCCACAATGGCAAGCTTGTGCCAGAATGTGTAGTCAATATTCATTTATTTTATTTTATTGATTTTACATTTGTTAACTGGGAAAATCCAACTGGACCAGATCCATTTTCAGTGGATGCCCGGGGAGAAAAGCTCCACAATTAACATATAGTAAAGTAGTTATGAAACAGGTAAAACAGACATGAAAAAAACAGGTCAATTATAAGTACACACATACAAATAATTGTGCACAATGGTTCAACTGTGATTGTTAAAGGACCAAGATGTTTGATAAAGAGTTATATATAAAGTACAAGTGACCTGACAGAGATAATGATATGCCTAAGAATATTGGTCTCAGCTTCAATCATCTTGTATTTCCCAGGTAAATAACTGTGAGAAAAGAATGATAACTGTCAGAAGTTGATGACATGATACATCCCAGTGTAAAACAGTACGTGTCAGAAAATCTATGCTACAACCAATCATGTTACACAAGTAGCACAGACAGCAATAGTTACAGTATCCCCCGTATGTTACGCCCATTGTGTCTTCATATTGGCAACCTATCTACAGCTGTAGCACAAAAAACCCTGAACTGGTGTCCAACTCTCCCTGGAATGGATGCACACACTCAATATAGAAGGTCATACTAGGCATGCTCCTACACTTAGAGAAATGAAGCCCATGTATGACAACACAGTGGACTATAGATATCCGTTATTCGCAGATGTCTATGCACACACACCAAATTGTACACCAGTGATACTTCACACACACACAACTTGGATAGGAATATTCACACATATCTAAGGCCAACATAATTTAATATGTCAAACATACACACACGGAGACATGGGGAAAAGAGAGACAGACAGCGACAGAGAGAATCCCATTATGAGTCCTTTCCCACCCAGTACACATCCCATTGGCCTATATCACATGATGTGCTGATGTCATTCACTGTAGAAATTCCTTTGGTTAGCCCTCAGCCCTATAGTCTCAGAGGTGCTTGTGATAACTGTGTAAAACTATAGTAAAAATAAGTATCCATGTAGCAGTTGTAATCTCAGTCCTGTCAAATGTAAAGTTCTGTGTGAGTGAGTGTGTGTGTGTGTGTGTGTGTGTGTGTGTGTGTGTGTGTGTGTGTGTGTGTGTGTGTGTGTGTGTGTGTGTGTTTCTAGACGAATGCGTTTGAGGCCATTCACACTCATTACACTTCCCATTGCCCTACTTTAGCACTTCTGCTGATGTCAGTCACATAACCCTTTGGGTAGCTTGTAGCCCTATAAGCTCCATGGCACTTGCGATAACTGCTTAATACTATAGTGTAGCAAACTAGTTAGGTAAGAGCTCTAATCCTGGTCCTGGCAAATGTGTGTTTGTGTTTGTGTGAGAGAGTGTGTGTGTGTGTCTTTGTAGAGACCTGGTTTTGTGGCCATTCACACTTACTACACTTCCCTTACCCCTTCTTTAGCACTGCTGCTGATGTCACTCACCTTGAAAGATATCTTTGGACAGTTATCCAATACCTAAGCTCCGTGGCACTTGCGATAACTGCGTAATGCTATAGTGTAGCAAACTAGTTAGGTAGGAGTTCTAATCCCAGTCCTGACAACTGTGCAAATGGGTGTGTTTGTGTGAGACAGTGTGTGTGTCATTGTAGAGACCTGGTTTTGTGGCCATTCACACTTACTACACTTCCCTTACCCCTTCTTTAGCACTGCTGCTGATGTCACTCACCTTCAAAGATATGTTTGGACAGTTATCCAATACCTAAGCTCCATGGCACTTGCGATAACTGCGTAATGCTATAGTGTAGCAAACTAGTTAGGTAGGAGTTCTAATCCCAGTCCTGACAACTGTGCAAATGGGTGTGTTTGTGTGAGACAGTGTGTGTGTCTTTGTAGAAACCTGATTTTGAGGTCATTCACACTCACTACACTTCCCTTACCCCTCCTTTAGCACTGATGCTGATGTCACTCACCTTAGAGGTATGTTTGGACAAAGTTCCATCAATAAGCTCTGGGGTACATGTGATAAATGCGTAACAATGTAGTAGTAATAGCTATATAGGTAGGGGTTTGAATCTCATTCCTAGCAAGTGTTTGTGTGTGTGTACACACACACACACACACACACATATATATATATATATATATATATATATATATATATATATATATATATATATGTACCGTAAAGATTTTGGCCCCATTTGCACCCAGTACACTTCTCAGTGCCTGACTTTAGCAGTTCTGCATATATCATTCACCTTAGAAGTACCTGTTGGCAATCCTAAACCATGTAAGGTCAGTGGTGCATGTGGTAAATGCATAATATAAAGGTCTGAAAACATAGTTAGATAGAGGTTCAAACCTCACTCCTGGTAAATGTGTGTGTAGGGTAAAATATTTTATGAAATCTCTCACCCACTACATCACCCAGTGCCAGTATTTACAAGGGCTGGTGATGTTCCCCACCTTAGAAGTACCTTGGGACAACATCCATCCTATAACCTCTGTGGCATATGCAATAAATATGTAACACAGTAGTAGCAATACATAGATAAGTAGGGGTTGGAAACTCCTTGCTGGCAAGTGTGTGTGTGCCATCAGTATTCTGTGTGATTGTGTTAACAGGCTCCATTGCGGGGTGGGTTTTGCTAAATTATTATATTGAAGACCTAGTATATGTCCCAATGTCCATATTACAAGGGCAACAGTGGTGAAATACCATAGAGGGTGGTGTAGATAATCCACAGCCCTAAATGTGTAGTGCCATGTGCAATGACTATGTGACAGTATGGATTAGTTAACAATATAGGCAACCCTTCTAGTACTCAGAGACCACTCTCCACCCAGGAATCGTACACAAACACACTTGATTAGGCAGCAACCACTATATCAGTAGTTCTCCTGCAAATTGCCTCACAGATAGTACCCACGGTGTGATTGCAGTGGACTCCATGTCAAACCAATGACCAGACATGACTGGTGTCACACAGGGTATGAACCCATGTCCTCTCATGTTTGGGATTTACCCTTCTGAGGTGCAGGAGAACACAAAGGCACCCTGGCTGATAATGTTTGCATACAACAGTAAGGTGGGTGGTAGCATTTCCAATCCATGTGAAGTTGACATCATGCCCAAAGGTCACTTGACACCTATGACTGTTGTCAGAACCATGGACATTACCACAATGCCAAGAGATGTGTCGCCATTACCCTTGGGAACACCATGGATCACATGAAGTAATACATTGGTGGTAGTCCACTGAACAGTGACATTATTATAACAGAATAGGGAACACATGTTGACAGTCAGCTGCCTGTTGACCACAACAGTGCCACTGACATCAGAAAGTACTTTGATGTGTTACATCTTCTGACTGAATGTCTGCAAATGTACCCCACAAAGGGAATACCATGCCTTATACACATGGCCTGTGTGGACAGACTGCAATAACTCCAATGAGTCCCCATATCATGTTGTCTATGTATGTGCAATCACTACGTCAGTTACACAGCTATGTCTCACCAAACTAGTTCAGGAATGCTACTTCTGAAGATACCAATCTGTCCACACAACATGCCCCAGAGACCTCAAGCACACTTCCACACTTCAAAGAACATGCACGTGGGACATGTGCACAACCCAGACACTGTCCACATTATGGAATATAAATCACATACATGTGAAGCAGTGCACACCACTGGCCACCCACAATAGAAATCTGGATGAGTGGATGGGGAATACAATACCCACCCTGGGGACCACTCCAGTGAATATACTCCTGAGCCACACTGGGGACTATTGTCATGTGGCCTCGATGCCATGGTATTCCCTTGGGCTAGCCTTGTAGAGCCTTCAGGCCCATTCACCTACTACACACCTATGAAGCAATGAACCTATGGATCTCAGTAATAGCAAGTGTGTGTGTGTGTGTGTGTGTGTGTGTGTGTGTGTGTGTGTGTGTGTGTGTGTGTGTGTGAATAGTAATGTCAGTGTGCTTCATTGATGAATATCCCCTGTTGCTGTGGTTAATAGCAATCTGAGGTGTGTCCAAAACACAACACGTACCATTCTCCACTCTACAACAGATGTTGTAAATCAACATATACTTATGTACAACCCTCAGCCTTATAATCTGTGAGTCATATGCAATCACTGTGTTGCAGACCAGGGACTTCAATGCACATACAGCTGTACCCTGCCTATGACATGGTGGATGTGTTATCACACTGCCATACCCCATGGTCTTGCTGCAGGGCCACATCCTGGTGACACACAGACACCTAGAACAGAAACAGGATACAGCATGTGAGAACACATTCATGCAACACTTCAGTTGTAGGGGAAAGAGGGGTAAAGCTGGCACTGAATCTGTTGCCAAGACTGTGGCCAATATATGTTGTCTCAGGATAGGTATTAGCATTGTGCAGTAACTTGTAGCATTTGTGTTTAATGCTGTGGAGGTTGTTGATGTAAATATCAAATGTTGTTGTGATTGTTGTCAGTGTCTGCTGCATGTCTTCCATCATAGATGCCTGTAGGGGATTACATGAGGGATCCAAAGTTGTGTTTGAGGCTAATAAGGGAGTTCAACAGTCATGGGACACCACCTTTCTCTGTAAGAGTGTCCTCCTTCTGATGTACACTTTAGTAATGGCAGGGGACCATCACATTGTCTCCCAATGTTTGGAGGACAGTGTCTGCGTTCTGTTGGCTCTGGCTAATATCATGCATTCATGTACCTGTGTGTACAGTGCATATGTGTATGATTCCACAGTCATGCAGCTATTTCCCATTGCCATGGATGCAGTGAAGTCATCCACCCCTGTTTTCATGGCTTCAAAGTCAGCTTTGGAGAGGTTTTGCAAGGTGGTTACCTTTGTGAGGGAGTGGCTGACATGTTGAGTTCCATGTTGATTACAGCCTGTGTGAAGTTCACCATGCAGGGATTGGCATCTGAGGATGAGCAACAGTCCCATATTTAAGTAGTTAACACGGGTTAAGGTTTTTGCATCCTCTACTTGGGGTCAGTATGAGCTGGTCCAGGGCATTGGAAATGATGACTCCCAGAAGTGTTGGGCCACTGTACTGGCACTTGGCTACTTTCCCCAGGTGATGGAGGGGTAGGTGAAGTCTCATACTATATCAGTGTTGCATTGGACCATCATAGATGGCAGGGTGTTGAGGAATGTGCATTGACAGTCTAGGGACATAGATGTGGACTCATAGCTGGCTATGGTCTGGATTGCTCTATTACACCAAGCAGTTGTACCAGAAGTATCTCCAGTGCATTATGCTGGGATACTAGTCTGGAGGTGTTCCTAGCCATAATGAATATGGAGACAACACCTG
This sequence comes from Protopterus annectens, assembly GCF_019279795.1. Taxonomy (NCBI): domain Eukaryota; kingdom Metazoa; phylum Chordata; order Ceratodontiformes; family Protopteridae; genus Protopterus; species Protopterus annectens. The sequence continues at coordinate 1,222,661,464 of NC_056727.1, forward strand.
TGGAGGTGTGGTGCGGTCCATGTTTGGGGGCTGACAGCTGTGGAATGTGTCATAGCCTGATACTACAAGGCTGCATTCTGTGGCTGGAAACCACCTCTCCATTACAGCAGACATGTGTCCTCCACTCCAATGAGTGCTTTGAGTAACTGCATCCTGACAGTTTGGATGTCTACTGTTGAGTAGCATGACTCTCAGACTGCATACATGTCTAGCTGTTATGGTGGTAATTACATTAGGAATACTGCCTAATAAGGCATCATAGGGGTGGCCAGACACTTAGCCAGTACCTGGAAACCCAGCACTGACAGATGTAGGACATCTGTGGCAAGTCATTGGGTTCTGTCAATCATGTCATCCCAAGCAGAGAGGTACTGGATGAATGACACAAAACATGTAAGCCAATGTTGCAGTCAGCCATCTGTTGATCGTACCACAGCATAATTCTGGGTGACGGTGGTACATTGTTCAGGGCTACTGTCACACCTCCCTGGACCACATAAACAGAGAGTTCAACCATGTCTCTTGTCATGTAGTCCAGGGAGGTGTGTCCCAAGTCATTCACACTCACATGGATACAGAGTGATACTCATAGTTGTTGTGGAGTGCCATGACTGGCTGTGTCATGTGTTGGATGCTGGCATGTGATAGATATTTGGCTGTTACCTGCTCCATATTCAACTTAGTGAGTGGGATATGTGTGTATCTCAGTATTGAGTTACCCATGATCACTGTATTGTGCAAGGTGGTTAGCCTTAGGAGCTTAGGTTGAGGGGCACACTGTGTAGGTTAAATATGTGTCCCTTGGCATGTGCCATGTTGTGGTGTCTAAGTGGGTGTCTGTCTTGCTGGTCTGTGCTGTTTGGGTAAATGTCCATTGAGTGCCTCTGGGAAGGTGGTTGTGTGGCTTTTCAATGTATGTCATCACTGTTAAAGTGGGTGTCATGGTGAGCTACATGTTCCAAATGATGTGGTACAGGTGTTGATCTTATCCTCTTGACCTGCTAGTCCAGTCATTGCTGGAGAGTGCATATGTCCACATTGGGTGATATATGGGTAACTCTCACAGGTCTGAGTGTTTGAAGTTTAGAAGGGAGGGTTATCTGTGTACATGAGGCAGTTGCAACAGTTCTTCAGAATGGACAAGTGCGCCAGGTTAATGGGTGAAAGCACAGAAAACTGCCCTTCGAACATGCCAGAAGGGGTGGACATAACTAATAAGTACTGGGGCTACATCTGTGATGAACGAATACTGCTGATGGCTCCCAAGTGTGCTACACTTCCTGATATGATAACCTGGTGAAGTGCCAAGCCATAATGCTATCTGAAGTGCAAGACAGAAAGAACAATGCTATTTGAAGTGCAAGACAGAAAGAACTAGCATGATGTAAGGGTGGAACAGAAGGCAGAGTGTCTGCCACCTATAATACTTTACATCTGCTGTGCACTTATCAGCAGCTTTGGCCATCGGAAAGTGCAATAAACTCTGTAGCATGTACAGTAACTGCAAAACACAATAGTAGACATAACTAGATAGGCAGGAGTTCTAATCTCAATACTGGCAAGTGTGTGTGTGTGTGTGTGTGTGTGTGTGTGTGTGTGTGTGTGTGTGTGTGTGTGTGTGTGTGTGTGTGAATCATATACTGTCTAGCCTCTTTCATTTTTGACTTGTGCACTACCCTTCACACTTCCCCTCGCTCCAATCTAGTAGTCCTGTTGATGTCATCCACCTTAGAAGTACCTTTGGAGTAGGTGGAAATGTATAAGCACTGTGGTGCATCTGATAACTGTGTATCACTGTAGTAGAAATATCTAGATAGACAGGAGTTCTCATCCCAATGCTGGCAACTGTTTGTGAGGATCATATTTTGTGTGGCTTATACAAGTTTGATGTGTGTACCATACATGGCTGGTGACCACCTCCCACTGCCAGTACTTTATATAGTGGGGTAACAGCATCTGCCTCACATGCAGCAGGTTAAACCATTGTACACTCCTTTGTACAGATGTGTGTAGAATATCCATATGTTTGCAACCTATATATGGTTAGAAGTGTTCTGTGTGCCTTAACAATGCCCATGTATGTGATATTGTAGCCAAATAGGACACAGTGAGTGTACTGACACATATGGCAGCATACCTGACTGAAACATCATGCTGATATGACATCTGCCACCCTCACAGGTGGCCAGCCTTACAGGTGCAATACATGAGTCAAAATGCTTGGTTTTACAAGTGAACTCTTCATGTTATGGGTCATATTAAAGGCAGGAAGAGGTGTGGACTGACATATTGTGGTTCTAATTAGTATGTAACAGGAACACCTTGCATCTTAACAGGGGTGTGTACACAATTTAGATCCACTGTATACCATAATGTGGCACACATGTCCCTACCTTAGGCCGTTTGTCCAACCCATTTTGCTGGCCTCTGTCCAGACGTCTTGGGAAGTTGTGAGGTATGCTACATGAATGTTGGATTCATGTCAGATAGGCCCCAGTGGTGACCATTGTGATGCAATGCAGTTAACCCCAGCACAAGTGAACATGCACAAAAAACAATACAGGTATTACATAAAGCAATATAGCTATTACTGATGGTTGTGTGCATGGTAAATTGCATGTCCCTGGGGTTTTGCCAGGCAGCAACAGAACAATGTCATACTCACCAGCTTCCCATATGCAGACCAGAGGGGCTTAGGTAGTTGTGGAAGGGAGTTATTTTCAGCAGACTCGCATGTGGCCTTGGTACAGGATGGATGCAGCATGTCTGCACATTTACAGTACTAACCCCAATAATACACACTGTTCTGTCCTCACCATAGATGTGCACCTCTGTGCATTAGAAAACCCCATCCACAACTGCAGTCGGACCTGACACATGGATGTACACACAGGTACGTGTATGTCTGATAAATTAGTGTACTAATCCCCACTGGGCCCTTACCTGCACACTCCTCATCCAGTGTGTGTGTGTGTGTGCAACCCACCTCCATGATGCTTTTCTCAGCTTCATGGCTTGTGTGCTGGTCAGGTGACCCAAGGTTGGTGAGGAACTCCTTAGTGGGTGTCAGTGGGGGCTGAATGGCTGAGCCCCCACCTGTGGCTAGCCAGTCCCTCGCTACAGCAGCAGCACATCAATGAGCATGGTGGATGAGGTTGGTGGCCCGATGCTGTACCTGCTCATAAGTTCTGCTGTGCAGGCCGGTATCATTTACCCTGTGGACCAGATTGTTCCACAGGGCAGTCCTCTCCCACACATCCTCTGCTCTCCGTCCAAATAACAGGGCATAATGTTCGATCACATATTGGGTAGTAATGTCAGTTTCCCCAACAGAAAATGCTGGTAGGCAAGCCCTCTGCATGTTACCTGAAAGACATAAACAGAAAAAAGGTCACAGGACCTCATACGGTTGTCAAATTCACATCAACAGTGGGTATTACTTGCAAATAATCTACACTACACCATAACCCTCCAAGCTATCATGGCTATAGCAGCTTGTATTACACTCCTGGCCCTGAGCTATCTTATTCCCCCCAATGTTTTACACTTGATTGCATAATCCTCATTTCTTCATTAATTTCTGTGTAGAGGGTTGACAATGGCCATCTTCCATGTGGATGGTGTGTGGATGATGGCAGATCTGTGTTTGACTCTGGTGCATGATGGAGCTGTGAGCACATGCCTGAGTTCATGTAGGAGGCAGGCAGTGATGATAGTATGCTCCATGGGGATTTGCTGTTGTTGCCATCAGTAGACAATATGTACATGCTCACCATTGCTGAGGGGAGGAGTGTGGTTGATGTGCATATTCCCCTGTATAACTGGGGTGGACAGGGTGGCAATGTTCCCAACAAACCTATCTGACGCAGGTTGCCTATATCCATGGCATGTGTGTATGAGGTGTTCTTTACCCCCAGTACAGGATGAATTGTGTTGTTTCCTCTGAGACTGACAACATATGTGAAGACACTGTTGCAATTATCCTTGGTGGTGTAGATATGTTTGATTTGTAGTCATAGTCAGCCTTACAGGAAGCACCTGTGAACTTACATGTTTGCTCAGATAGAGGTGGACTTGCTTCCAAGTTGTTGCCTGCAACTATGTGTCCCTGTACAGTCAATATAGCAACCTATTATGTGGTTTGTGTATTGCTGCTGTCCACCAAAGGGGATTACTCTGTCTTGGTGGAGGTTAGTTATACAGATCAAGTACTGGTGAGTCCATATAGCTAAAGTGGATATAAAGGGTACACACCCCTGTTACAATGCCTGGTATTTGTGCAACTGGAACATGACACCACAATAACTCATTTCAAAACAATTCTTACTTTTAATGTGACATATATCCTGTACAATTCCATTGAAAACATAACAATCTCATCTGTAAATACATACGGAAATAATAATCAGTACAATAAGCTGGTTGAATGAGTGTGCACACCCTTAAAATGATATGTTGTGTATGCACCTCTTGAGATGGTTAAAGCATTCATTCGTCTAACATCATGGCACATCTTCACTTGGCAATAGTTGCTCACCTTCCTAGAAATGCTGTTGATTGTTTTCCAATGGAATTGCACAGGTTAGGGGTCACATTTAAGATGAGAAACATTATGAAATGATCTTCTGTGGTCTGATTGTCATACAGCACACAAACCTGGCATTCCAACAGGGGTGTGTACACTTGTGATATCCACTGTATATAGGTGTTGATATAGCTGGTAGTGGTAGGCATAGACAGAGGGTCATAACAAAGTTGGAAACTTCTCTGATTACTACCTGATAATCATGCCTACTCAAATACTCATATCAGTGTCAGGGCAATGCAACAAAGAGTAGCTGTACACATTTATGTCTGTTGTATGCAGTGACACTGATATTACACACATGTGCAACATGCACAACCTATGTACCTGACTGCTTGAAACCCATGTGATTAGTTTTGTGCCTTCCAGCTGGTAAACATTTCTGTTCTATGTTAGTATGGCACACTGTATTTACAGTCTTGCTGCTCAGTCATACTTCTCAACCTGTTATAGCAGTACATCTGGACAATGGCACACATAAATGGGTGACAAAAGGGACATCAGTACTGATACTGTATTAATATAGCTGCACCATACATTAGTGCATTGATTGCACAGTAGGCTTTGACATCACTGTGATAACCTGGAAGATATCCCACAGTCATAAGTAGGCTATTATGTTACAATGTCATTGCTCACAGACCTGCCAATAGTTTGGCTGACATAGCACAGTTATATGTGTGTGTGACTACAGATATCAGTCACAAATGTGCTTATTCTACAGCAGAACACTGTACAGTTGAATGTTATTAATTCAATATATCACATGCAGTTCTACACACAGTACTTTACTATGCACATGCCCTATATAGGTCTGTTAGCCTTACAAGACAAACATGTGTCATACTTATATTCACAGGTAACATATGGATATGGACAACAACCCATTAACTGGCCTAGCAGTGGCTCAGGCACAACTGTTTGACAGACACCTCAGTGGTTGTCATATATGAGTTGTCCTTTCCCAGGGTAAGTCAGGCTCCTGAGCTGTGTCCTACCTCGTAACCTCTTAGAGCATCACATCTGGACAAAGCCTAGAATAATGGGGGGATAAATAGGGACATACTTTAAATATTCGTTTTACAAACATAGAAAGATTGTAGAATGATATATTTTGCATTATCATGAATATTCTTAAGGATGTGGAGTCTTAAGTTCAAGTGCTTGTCATTACTTGATGACTGCAATCCTCAGCTGTTTGCCAGAAAGGTATAGATTTCAGGAGGAACAGAAAAAAACTATGATGGGAAACTCTGGACATTCTATGAAGATCTGTACAATTGAGAGGTATGGCTGTGATCTCTCCCACTGCAGAGTGAGTCAGATGCTATGACCATAGCAGCTGTTCAGCAGGACATTAGTACAGCAAGTCTTGTTGGGACATATATTCTTCCAAATCATATTTTCCATTATTACAGACCAAGTACTACAGTCAATTACATGCTTACATGTGCCACCTACATCTTTTGTCTTCTCTTTTCCAGTTTATGTTTTATTTGTTCTCTCTCTCTCTCTCTCTCTCTCTCTCTCTCTCTCTCTCTCTCTCTCTCTGTGAACTACAGGGATATAGCTGGTTTGAATAGGTGGCAGCATGACATTTGCAGGTGATGCTCATGACCAGGTGACGGCCTGTGCACCTATTGGTGTTCCCTACTTGCTAATTGTATGCAGATCAGCTGTGTAGTTCTTCCAATAGCCAATGTCATGGCAACACACACCTATAATTGAGTACTCTGTGTGGGCGTTGGCCCTTTCCCTTACTTGTGAGTAAGACTTCCTAGAGTTGTGTGAGCTACTACCTCTTAAAACAAGACTTGTGGAGACAAGCCAACTAAATGGTGGAGAAGGTTCAAGACTTAGAGGCAGAATGTGAGTATTGCCGTTATATGTTTGGAATAGTGCTAATTTAACAGGGTTTGTCTTCACATGGTACTTCTGCATGGGTTTCAGTCTGACAAGTTCCTGTCTCTGCATAGCTCTCAACTGTAGGGCCATCCACCTAATGGACACTGGTTAGCCTGTTATGTTTGGTCTGTTCCCCAGACAGGTGTTGTCCTTGGCAAATCAGTAGCATACTCTGGTGATTTCATTCTGTAAATGGTAACATCCATTTGTTTTTTTCTAACTCTATATCCCTCAGCAAAGATATGTTGCAACAAACCCTGTAACACCAGCAACTTTCTCAGTGTATAACAACAATATTTCAAGTATGGCCATGTATGTGGGCCTCTGTCCATGAATTATGTCAGGCTTTGTTCAGATGTCATATAGTAGGAGGCTGATAGGTACACTGGTCTATCATTATTTAGTGCTGTCATTCCTGCTGAAGGGAAAGGCTGGAAAACATGTTGAAGTCTGTACATTCAAGAGGTTGATGTATAGAGAATGCTCTTAGATGCCCTTGTAACATATTTTATGTAGGGGATAGTCAGACATGTTTTAAAACTAGGCTGTTAGAACATGTGAGACATATTACTGATAAGAAAGATGACAGTTCTATAGCCATACATTTGAATAACTCTCACCATGGGGACAGTAGTGGGTTCCAAGTTACTGTTTTTGAAAAAGTCTGTTCCTCAGTTTGATGAAACATTCATAAAAGGACAATTGTTATGTACAGACTCAGTGTTGTTGTTGTGTCTTTCGGCTTTTCCTGGTTAGGGGTCACTACAGAGGAACTCCGGTCTGCTAATGATTGGCAGTAGATTTTTACCTGCCGAGTTGCCAGCCCTGATGCACAACCTTCAACAAAGGTATGCCCATTCACGCATGTCTCCACATAGAAGACGCTCTAACTGAGAATTGAACAGGACAACGTCTTACTGTGAGGTGACAATGCTACCGCAGACTCAATGTATTAATATTAAATGTGATACTTTACCCCATAGGGGTTAAATGAGAAGTGTAATTGGAGGCTGTGTATTTAATTATGTAATTAGTTGTTAATTGCTTCTTGTGATTAAGGCATTTATTTCTTGCAATGTTTTACTCCATGAAGGCTTTGGCCAAGACATCAAAGTATAATAAACTTGTGTGAATTACTGGCTGGTTGTATTTCTCTTTGCTATGTTCAGACATTTTAGTTGTTTGGCTAAGAGGTTGTATGTCTGGCCATTGTGTATGGCCTATCATGAGTTTGTAGCAATGTAAAAGTAATGTCTTTCAGCTTTTCCAGGTTAGAGGCCGCCACAGGGGAACTCCAGTCCGCTAATGATTGGCAGTGGATTTTTACGGTGCCGAGTTGCCAGCCTGATGCCTAACCTCCAAAGAAGGCACACCCATTCACACACGCACGCACTTACCTTGCATGTCTTTAAACATCACTCAACCATGGGGAGGACATTCACACAGAAGGCGCTCCAGCCGAGAAGTGAATGGAAGAACCTCTTGCTGTGATGCGACAATGCTAATGTTTACTTATTTATTTGGACTGTTGGGGGGGCAGATGTGAGTGTCATGGCTCCTTTTTTTATCCATCTGTGCATGCTGCCCCAGTTATGGGTGGTCTATCTGCAGCATATGTTTGTACGGGCATTTTGGGACATGTATGCATATATATATATATATATATATATATATATATATATATATATATATATATATATATATATAGATATATATATATATATATAGATTATATATAGATGTGTATATATATATATATATATATATATATATATATATACATACATACATGTATACTTTTATGTATATGTCTATATATATTATACATGTATGCATATATATATATATATATATATATACATGTATACATATATGTATATATCTATATATAGTATTCATGTATACATATATATATATATATATATATATATATCTGTACATATATATATATATATATATATATATGTTTATGCATATATGTATATATGTATATGTGTGTATATATATATATATATATATATATATATATATATATATATGTGTGTGTGTGTGTATGTGTATATATGTATATATATATATATATATATATATATATATATATACACACACACACATACAGTATTTACTGGTAATATAGCTATATATTGTTATACACACATATGGATCGCCACACATATCTATCTCTCTCTGTGTATGTTTCTTTTCAGATATATATATATATATATATGTATATATATATATATATATATATATATATGTATATATATATATATATATATATATATATATGTATATATATATATATATATATATATATATATATATATATATACATACCAATCCTTCCTAATTGCACAGTGTCTCTTCCCTATTGTAAACTGGCTGTAAAGTAGGGTATGTTTGAGAAAACATCCTAAAACCATACATCTCAGGTGGCTTACTGGTAAATTGCTGTGACTATGGCGAGCAGGATCCTGCATGCAAAGGCTGCTTATTTTGTTGCTAGGCAGCACAAGGATGGTTGGATGCAGAGTGATTAAGGCAATTTTGAGCAGCTTTAAGTGTGTTTGCGTGAGTTTGCGCGATGGTAAGCGGTACTAACATACGGTTAAAAGAATAGATGCTTGCACCAGGTAGGCTTTGCTTACCAGTACACAAATCTGCTTAGCATTTATATTTAAGCAATGCTTAAACCTGCTAAGCATAGCTCATCCCTGGTAACCATTGATCACATTGCAGTCTGATAAAATAGCAGGGTAATAACATCTTTAATAAGTGTATTTAATTTCCTGTACATAACATGCTTCTATGTGTTGCCATTACAATAGCAAGGGGTGTGACTATACTGTATGGGACACCTAAGTATACATGGGTAGTACCTCAGTCTTGTTTCTCTATATTTGTTTTATACATGGTTAGTTTCCCAGGTTATATGCAGTCACACTTGCATGTTACACCAGCTACAGTGCACTGGTTGACAAAAATAGTTTAACACATATTGTATCATTATGTTAGCACTTTTAACAGTGCTTTTCCAAGTAAGTGTAGATTGCAGATTGAAGTACTAGACCCATACACACTACATGCAAAGCTGGGACTTTGCGTACTGACTATCTTGTTCTTTGTGTTTGAGCTGTATGTTTTTATGTATTTCCCACTGGATATTGATCTGATATGTTGATATTAACTGTAGACTACTATGTTTTTTGGACATGTCATTGAGGACTGTTGTCATGTAGTAATGGCATACCTTTCAGTTTCAGACTTCAATTTTTTTAAAAACATTCATCCTAATGCATAAGCTGTTGGCTATCTACTTTCTGTCTGTCCTCTGTGCAGATGTGCAGATGTCAGGTATTGCTAAGGCCATACCACTATGTAGGTACCCACATAGTATTATGCTGTGGGCCTGGACTCTTCTGCTAGTTCCGACACATGGGAAATTCCATAATATGGGCCTTGCCCCTTTTCCTTGTCTATGTGAGGGACATTATAGAGGTGCTGGGCTACAGATTCACATACAGTAGGTGGCAATATGTCACAGAACAGGACATGTGGATACAGCCAAACAACATGGGGGACATATCCCCAGATTTGTGAACAGATTCTATGTCATCAGTGCTGTTATACACATGGTGGATTGATAGAGTGACAGGGTTTGTGTGGACATGCATTTAGTGAGTGACTTCACGACTGACAGTGATATGTATCTGACATACCTCTCCACTGGCATGCTGTCCACAGACTGGCCACATGTCTACCTGTTATGTTTTGTCTGTTCCCCAGACAGTTGGCATCCTTGGTAAATCAGTTGTGGACTCTGGGGAATGCAGTCAGTAAATACTCACATATATTGGTATTACCGATGTCATATTCCTCATAACGGATGTTACAACAAACCCAGTAACAACTGCAACTGTCTCAATGTATGACAGAAATATGTCCAATTTACTCCTGTGTTTGTGCCTCTGTCCCAAATGATGTCAGGCTTTGTTCAAATGTCAATGAGGTGCAGATGTATTTATAATCATTACTTCTTGACTTCATTCCTGCTTCCATCCCAGTGATGTAGTAGACCTACAGACATGTCAGGGAAGAAACCATAGATATGAGTCCTGAGCCTGTACATTCTGAGGTGAACTGTACATGTGAGAGGCCTGTGTATGTCTGGCCATTGTTAACATACTCTCATGAGTGTGTGCACATGTCATGTGTACATGTTATTTGGGCTGTGTATGGAGTGGGGTGGATGTAAGTGTTATGGCTCCTTCTTTATCTGACTGTGCATGCTGCTACCGTTTCCACTGATCTATTGGCTGTATGTGTTTGTAGGGGCAGACTGAAGCATGTCCTGTACGAAGGTCAGGATTCAGACTACACTGACAATTGGTACTGTATATGTAGGGCTAGTGTGTGAGTGGCAAACAATGATGTATTTGTTTACACAGTCCATATACTCTACTGTTCACTTGACGTACCAGTATGTGACTGTGGTGATGTTGGTTGCGGGTGTGCACTTTCACACTGGTGTCTGTTTGTCACTGCTGTTACATCCCCGTAGTGCCTGATATATTTGCAAATACATGTGTAATCACCCATAGCAGATTTCCTAATTCCATTACTTGTACTATTTCAGTAAATATACGTTAGAGCACACAGGAGGGTGTTACTACAGCAACTGTGTTAGCTTATCTATGCCAGTATTTCAGATACATCCCCATTTTCATGGCTTCCACGAACTAATTTGTCAGTCTTGGTCCAGATTCATTGCAGAATGGGGTTCTGAGCATACCTGTCAATTGGCTGGATTGTTTCAGGATGTCCACCGTGGAATATGGGTGTATGCATATATGTAGATATAAATGTGGATGTATATATCTCTCTCTTTATATATATATATATATATATATATATATATATATATATATATATATTTATATGTATTATGTATAAATGTGTCCACAAATATGCATCTCCATACATATATACATCTATATATAGAGAACCTGACTGATTCTATAGACTCCTTTCCCTACTGTTGAATGACTGTACTAACTGATATGTTTGGAATGTCAGCATTATTTTATAGAGCTCAGATGGTGTACTGGTGCATTGCTTTGATTGTAGTTTACAGGGACCTGGGTTCAAGAGTTGGCAGGCCTTATTATTTTGTTGCAAGGCAGAACAGTTCTGCTGGAGCAGAAGGTATAAGGGCAATAATTAAAATAGGTCCCTAGTTTGGGCCCCTTCACCAACATTTAGACAGCCTTTGGACATATTTTTTTGCAGTAAGAGGTTCAGAGTGTGGATCTGATGTCTGACTGCACTACATATATATATATATATATATATATATATATATATATATATGTCTATATCTATATATATATATATATATATATATATATATATATATATATATATATATATATATATATATACATTATGTATTAATGTTTA